>NW_015505770.1:635727-645517 GCF_001515645.1 Sinocyclocheilus grahami | reverse complement strand
TATATATATAATACAAATTAATAATATTAAATGATTAAGCATTAAAAGAACTAAGCAATTAGTTACTACTGCCCTTTTATAATATCTAAATTTTATTTAAATAATTGATAATTTAGATTGAAATCAACATACTCTTTGGTGTCTGTACTTCTATTCATTGTGAAATGTCTTTCTCCACTAGGTGGCACTATACAGCATGTATGTTGCTTGCATGGCCTTTCATGCCAAGGTCAGTGACCCTGTGATAGGGGGTACCTACATGACCCTTCTGAACACTGTGACTAATCTAGGAGGGAACTGGCCCTCTACTCTAGCTCTATGGCTGGTAGACCCTCTCACCTTTAAAGAGTGCCAGGGAGCCCCCAAGCAGACGTGCGGTTCGGTTGAAGAAGCAGGGGTAAGTGTTTAATTTAATCATATTTCCAGGCATTTGCTAATTGGTGATGCTTAACTATGCCTGTAATTTGAATCTGTTCTTATATTGTCTTCAGCTCTGTGTCAGAGAGGGCGGCACGTGTGTGACAACACTGGACGGTTACTACGTTGAGTCTGTGGTGTGTGTTCTGATCGGTCTCTGCTGGTGGATGTTCTTCGGGAAAAGAATGAAGCGGATACAAGAAGAGAGCCCCTCTGCGTGGCATTGCAGGGCTGTCAAATAACATAATCCGTACTGGACTCTGTCTCTTGTTTTAAAGTTACTCCATGCCTTGCCCTCTCTTTCCTTCTCTGAGTAACTACTTATTTTTGTCATGCTACAGCAGGCCTGTAGACAGGCTTTGAACTCTTTGATGACTGAAATAGTAGAATATACTGTACTATTAAATTCTTAGCATATCTGTTGCAGTATCCCCAAGAATCAGAGCTTTTATGCCAAATTGAAATCTGTAAATCTAGAGATGGCACTAGCTTATGTGTGAAGTACATGATACACAGTAATGGCATGACATTCACTGCTCAGCTGCCTATTTAATCAAGCATTTGTCTTGAGTTCCTGTGCCTTGTGCTTTTCTGTTTCTAATATCATAGTTTTCTCCCAAACAGACTGTGGGTCTTCTGACATCATACATGACATATGCATGAAGATGTAGTTGCTGCAAAATTCACATTTCAGCTTTTATGCTTTTTCTCCAGAAAGACTTGATTCTAATCGAGCTCTTCAGGTGGAATGTACATATTTATGCAGTTAGACCCAAATTGCCTCAGCAATCACATGATTGTGAATGTAACTGGTTGTAGTACTATTGAAATTGGTTATAGTGGTGGAAATGGTTTTCTGTTGTTTTCTGTTATGTATATAAATCGCAGTAATCTTAAATGACCCAGCTATCAATATAAAAAGCAAGTGAAGAAAGTTAACTATAACTTCTGCAAGAACAGGGAAAAAATTATTGACAAAGACTATATTTGCTTTTTTGTTTTGTTTTTGGTCTTTTTCTTTGTCTTTTTATGGCCAGTCAATTTTGAATGTGTATAACTGAACTTAATATTCATGAAACCAGCTGTCTTTTAAGACAACAAATTTTGTTAGCGCTACCAAACCCCATGTCAACAAAATTAATCATTAGATTTTCTATAAATGATTTCGACTTTTCAGCAGCGGAGAAGAAAGCCTAGAGTTTACAACTTTAACGTTTGTTATTGGTTGACCGGGATATTTATACAATCACCATCACTTTAACTAAAAGTTGGTTTTCACTGATAACTAGGGATAATTTAAAGAGATTGTTCACCCAAGACTGACTATTCAGTCATTAGTTACTAATCTTCATTCTTCAAAACTGTATAACTTTCTTTAATAAACACAAAAGAGGAGACGTTAGGCACAATTTAAATACTGTTGGTAAACAAACAGCTTTTTTTTTTACCCCCTCCATACTATGGAAGTCAATGGCTACCGGCAACTTTGTTTCCCACCATTCTTCAAAATATCATCTTTTGTGTTCAACAGAAGAAAGAAACTCATACAGGTTCGGAACAACTTGAGGTTCAGTAAATGATGGCAGAATTTTCGTTTTTGGGTGAACTATTGCTTTAAGTACTGACAGCCTCAGTCTCCATTCATTTTTAATCTTACATCATCTTTTCTTTGAAAGTGAATGATGATTAAGGCTGTCATCCTGACAAATCATCTTTTGTGTTCCATGGGGGGGGGAAAGCCAAATTAGTTTGAAAAAACATGGACTGAATGGCAGAATTTTCTTTCTTTTTTTTTTTCTTTTTGTAAACTATTCCTGTAAAATACTGTACTGTATGGCTAAATATTTTACTTGCTGTAAAATGTTCTTCATGCAAAATTCTTTATATTTGTAATCTTCATTAAGTGTTCACCTTATTTTGTTTTATGTCATATAGTGGGGAGAGGGTACAGCTGCAGTGTGACATTGGATCTTTGTAAATACTTGTTTTTACCAACATTCCCAAACTCTTATGTAAAATAAATTAATATCTTGTATACAAATAAATGAAAGGAAATCGGATCCATTTGTGATAAGCTTTCCCATGTAAAACGGAAAGCTCATTTCACTATTTTGGCCTAAGGCGCTACCCTTAAACAGTGGGAGTGGCTACATTTTGTAGTTCTTCTATAAACAACATGCCGCGAGGGTTGGATCCTGCAGATGTGAATGAGGAGGACAAGTCCTCTAAAAATGTCATTGCACATATATCACAGTTTGCTGATAACTTAACGTTTATCCGGGTAAGTGACAGATTTGAACAATAGGTGTCATTTAATTTCATTAGAAATATATGACTGCCCATGTACTGAGAAACTGAGTTAGTGAACTACATACTGTAAATGACAGCTGCCCGCGCAAGACGCAGTAAATGTTATACTGCTTTATCTTATGTTGTGCATATTTTAATGTGCTCCCCAACAGAACATCAGCACGTGTCTTGGTCTCGCGGGTCTTCTCATCATAGCATCAGACTGGTAAATAAATGCACCACACACACACACACTTTATTTCACGCAGCTCCTGACAGTCCATATGTTAATGGACTCTGAGTTTAAGTAAAGTCTTCATGCAGATGCTTTCGTTTTTATATTTGAATTATGTTTAATGGGAAAGCATGACGGTGTTGTTATGGCATTCACCAGCAGGGGATCCTGATGCCCTGGAACTATATTGATGTTTTTTCTTGTCTTGGTCATATTTTCCTGTCCTTATTTTGCAGATTACAAAATTTGGCACCGCTGCTGATATTCCAACACGATTCATTGAGAGAAACATCAGTATCAGAGGAAGACTAAGCAATATTACAGAAAAAGGGCTTGAAGTGGAACACATTCCAATTTATGTCCCTTTGCTCAGTCGCCTACTTACTAAATGTAAGGAACCACACAACCCTCTTTTGCAGTCCTTCAGGAAGACCCCCTCACACACTTTAATTAAAAGTCCTTTCAGTAGGCCTGCACATTTATTTCACAGCTGTCACAGGGACCACTGTGTTCATCTGAACAGCTGGTCTCCATTATGACTCAATATTTAAAAGCCCATTTCTCTTAGAAACTGTTTTATCTCCTGCTGTGTCAGTAAGTTGAGAGATTTTTTTTTTGTCCTGCTGAAAAAAGTGACTTTGCCTTTGAACTTGGATTCAAGTCCATTCACTTGGTCTTTTAACTTAAGTCACTGAAGCATGAAAGATTTCTTTCTCCCGTCATCCTGTTGTTACACTCCAAACTCTGCGAAATCTCACGTTGTTTCAGAACTGAATCAAATTGCCACTGAATTGTTAACATTTGCACATCTACAAGATTGTGTTTCAGTATTTTCAAATGATTCTCTGTAAACCAGTTAGTGGAAAGAGGCAAAGTAATTATATTATGGACCATCCATGCCTTCAAAATGAGTTTAGATGTGATCCAAATATGCTATACCAGTCACATATCAACTCCCTGAAGTTTAGATAAGGAGATGTCACTTTGATTCACAGATGGCCTTGTTGTAAGCTTGACCTCTTGGTGCGTGTACCATATGGACGTATCTAGCATTCTCCTGTATACCAGAGACTAATATTCATCAGGATAGCATGACCTTACTGGTGTTGTTTACATAATGGTCCTCTCAGACCACAGAAAATGACATCCTTTAGAAGTCCTGCTGCTTTGTACTGACTCCGTAAACTATTTTCACATCGTAAAAGCACTTTGAAATTAGAGTCTTGTTGATATAGCGTTTAAAAGCGAGATGACAACTCACACTGGCTTCAGCAGGTCATTCCTTGACCCTTCTGGATGTGCGTCTGGCTGGAGTGGAGCTGACCGCAGAAGGGCAGGACTGGATTGGTCAACAGCTGAAACCAGCTGAGACAGTGTGGCTCCGACTGATCGTTCGACAGAACGAGACCCTCCACTCCCTAGTGTCAGTTAACAGGGTAGGTGCAATATACCAGATTAGCACAGGGTCAGATGCCACCATGAAAGTGGTTAGCTTGACAGAGGGAGCACGGGCTTTTCAAAGACAAAAAATAAAATCCAGTTGAGGGAATGAGTTAAAATAAGAAATATCTTGATTTGTTGTTGTTTAGCCTATTTTAATCATTTTGAGTTTTGAGACCCCCAAATGGGTCTCAACCGGTTAACCAGTCTGGTTAAGAACCACTGCTTTAGATCTAATATCATACAAGTTTTTAATTATTAAATGTTGATAAACAGGGGTCATGGAAAGCTAGAAATATCAGTGAATTTCAAATGTGTTGTTTCTAAGCCTGAAAAAGTTTTTTTTAATTATTATTTCTATACACGCTTTCTTTCAAATTATTAAAAAATATATATATTAATCACAATCAACTGGAAAAATCATGAAAAAATAAAGGAAAGTTCAGTGATGAAATGTAATAATTAAATGATATATTAAATGTAAATTAAATTTGTAAAATAGATGTTATAATTTGTATGTTATTAGTCACACTGTGCTTAAAACACGGAAATCCATTAGATCCACTTCATCACATTATTCTTTCAGGGCTCTCTCTAACACCTGTGTGAATGAGGAAATTTCGAGGCATGGATTGACTAGGACTTCTCCTTTTGTGGGTCTGGACCCTCACTCTCGGATCTACTGGCGTCTCTATAAGCGCTTTCTGAGGGCCGAGAGCAGAGCAGAGAAGAATGGGAAAGGCCTGTGGAAAGAAGAGAGTCGCTGGGAGAGAGCTGCTAATGTCTTGAAGAACAATATGCTGGTCATCTCAGTTAAGAAACTCTTCAAATGGACATCAGGGACTAAAGAGAAGTGAAATATATAATATATGAGGTATATTGCTGATCTCAGACCTGAACTAAATGGATATGGTGAGCAGCAATTAAACTAGAAATGATTAAAAATGTCATGTGTTTTTCTGCTTACTTTTACTTTGACCTGTGAAGAATATGTCTCTTCAGACATTTCCTTATTCACTTAACATGAAGACAGACATCTCTAACACATCGTGGTGTTGTGTAATCCATCACATTATTCATGCTGTCCTACACCTCTAGCGTTGGACACCATCGTTATATTCCTGACAACCAGAAAGCTTTTGAACTCTTCCCTGCTCACATAAATCCATATCCCACAGACCTCTCGGTTTTCTCTTTCCCGGGGAGGCGGGGAGTGCTTTGTCACGATGACACGGCAGTGGGGGTCTACCGATGCCCCCATGGAGACAATGAGGAGGAGGGATCCCCATTACTATAGAAACATCATACTCGAAAGACAAAGTGCATCAGGGTGCCACCTTCTCAGGGTCCTAAAGGCCTTAGTACTTGGAGACAGCGAAAAGAGGCTAGAAGAGGAAAAAAAGGTACTTGAATGGAAGAAAATATATCTAAAAGATGAAGACAAAGGTTTAAAAGACAATTAATATTCAGGGTTCCCACGCTTCTTGAAAGTACTTGAATTTCAGACATGTGGATTCAAGGCCTGGAAAGTACTTGAAAACTAACATGGGTCCTTGAAAGTGCTTGAATTAAATTTGAAATACATTTTGTTTATGCAGGGATTAAAGTTTTCCATCGCTACGACGGATTTCTGTCAATTGGAAAAAAACATTTGGGGAAAAGAAACATGTAGCGCATTGTTGTTGTTCTGCTGGCACACCAAAAATCATTCCCGCCACGGCTGCAGCTTCTCAGTGACAACATAGTGACGCCGCTCACATCATTCACAGTCGGGTTATTAGCAGAGAACACTGAGCAGGACTTGAATTTCAGCGCGGGACTGTGGCTATTAATTACAATTGTACTCATTCCCGCATTTGGGGAAAAGAAACATGTAGCGCATTGTTGTTGCTCTGCTGGCACACCAAAAATCATTCCCGCCACGGCTGCAGCTTCTCAGTGACAACATAGTGACGCCGCTCACATCATTCACAGTCGGGTTATTAGCAGAGAACACTGAGCAGGACTTGAATTTCAGCGCGGGACTGTGGCTATTAATTACAATTGTACTCATTCCCGCAGGTTCCGCACTTATAACGCGATGACGGAACGTATCATTTGCACATGCTTTTGAGTCTTGAGAACTCACTCGCACTCTCATTTTCTGTGTGCCCACAGATCGCGATAAGGAGAGTGACAGCTTTTAATAGTTATTAAGGGAGTTTGCAAATGTGATATTGATTCAATACAACATTTCAGTAAACAAGTACTGCCTGATTTCGCTCTATTTCTTTAACTAAAATAGTTCCAAATATAGTAACAGCTCAGCCACTTGCATCTCTAAAAGCAAACACAGCTGAGTTTCATTCATTCAATGAAAGTGCGCTTTTGAACGTATCTAGTGAGTCAGTGATTCATGATTACCCATTCATAAAGACAGTCACTTGCTTCATTCCTGAATGAATCAGCCGTTTGAACGAATCAATTGAATTAATGATTCAGTGATCAAATCAGTGACTTGTCGCCACCTGCTGGCGGATTTAGTTTAATTTTTAGCATATCATTTCAGTTATTTAAATCATTTAATAAACAGTGGGTACGGAAAGTATTCAGACCCCCTTAAATTTTTCACTCTTTGTTATATTGCAGCCATTTGCTAAAATCATTTAAGTTAAATTTTTTTCCTCATTAATTTACACACAGCACCCCATATTGACAGAAAAACACAGAATTGTTGACATTTTTGCAGATTTATTAAAAAAGAAAAACTGAAATATCACATGGTCCTAAGTATTCAGACCCTTTGCTCAGTATTTAGTAGAAGCACCCTTTTGATCTAATACAGCCATGAGTCTTTTTGGGAAAGAGGCAACAAGTTTTTCACACCTGGATTTGGGAATCCTCTGCCATTCCTCCTTGCAGAGCCTCTCCAGTTCTGGCAGGTTGGATGGTAAACGTTGGTGGACAGCAATTTTTAGGATGTGTTGTTTCTAAGCCTGAAAAAGTTTTTTTTAATTATTATTTCTATACACGCTTTCTTTCAAATTATTAAAAAATATATATATTAATCACAATCAACTGGAAAAATCATGAAAAAATAAAGGAAAGTTCAGTGATGAAATGTAATAATTAAATGATATATTAAATGTAAATTAAATTTGTAAAATAGATGTTATAATTTGTATGTTATTAGTCACACTGTGCTTAAAACACGGAAATCCATTAGATCCACTTCATCACATTATTCTTTCAGGGCTCTCTCTAACACCTGTGTGAATGAGGAAATTTTGAGGCATGGATTGACTAGGACTTCTCCTTTTGTGGGTCTGGACCCTCACTCTCGGATCTACTGGCGTCTCTATAAGCGCTTTCTGAGGGCCGAGAGCAGAGCAGAGAAGAATGGGAAAGGCCTGTGGAAAGAAGAGAGTCGCTGGGAGAGAGCTGCTAATGTCTTGAAGAACAATATGCTGGTCATCTCAGTTAAGAAACTCTTCAAATGGACATCAGGGACTAAAGAGAAGTGAAATATATAATATATGAGGTATATTGCTGATCTCAGACCTGAACTAAATGGATATGGTGAGCAGCAATTAAACTAGAAATGATTAAAAATGTCATGTGTTTTTCTGCTTACTTTTACTTTGACCTGTGAAGAATATGTCTCTTCAGACATTTCCTTATTCACTTAACATGAAGACAGACATCTCTAACACATCGTGGTGTTGTGTAATCCATCACATTATTCATGCTGTCCTACACCTCTAGCGTTGGACACCATCGTTATATTCCTGACAACCAGAAAGCTTTTGAACTCTTCCCTGCTCACATAAATCCATATCCCACAGACCTCTCGGTTTTCTCTTTCCCGGGGAGGCGGGGAGTGCTTTGTCACGATGACACGGCAGTGGGGGTCTACCGATGCCCCCATGGAGACAATGAGGAGGAGGGATCCCCATTACTATAGAAACATCATACTCGAAAGACAAAGTGCATCAGGGTGCCACCTTCTCAGGGTCCTAAAGGCCTTAGTACTTGGAGACAGCGAAAAGAGGCTAGAAGAGGAAAAAAAGGTACTTGAATGGAAGAAAATATATCTAAAAGATGAAGACAAAGGTTTAAAAGACAATTAATATTCAGTAATATTCAGGGTTCCCACGCTTCTTGAAAGTACTTGAATTTCAGACATGTGGATTCAAGGCCTGGAAAGTACTTGAAAACTAACATGGGTCCTTGAAAGTGCTTGAATTAAATTTGAAATACATTTTGTTTATGCAGGGATTAAAGTTTTCCATCGCTACGACGGATTTCCGTCAATTGGAAAAAAACATTTGGGGAAAAGAAACATGTAGCGCATTGTTGTTGCTCTGCTGGCACACCAAAAATCATTCCCGCCACGGCTGCAGCTTCTCAGTGACAACATAGTGACGCCGCTCACATCATTCACAGTCGGGTTATTAGCAGAGAACACTGAGCAGGACTTGAATTTCAGCGCGGGACTGTGGCTATTAATTACAATTGTACTCATTCCCGCAGGTTCCGCACTTATAACGCGATGACGGAACGTATCATTTGCACATGCTTTTGAGTCTTGAGAACTCACTCGCACTCTCATTTTCTGTGTGCCCACAGATCGCGATAAGGAGAGTGACAGCTTTTAATAGTTATTAAGGGAGTTTGCAAATGTGATATTGATTCAATACAACATTTCAGTAAACAAGTACTGCCTGATTTCGCTCTATTTCTTTAACTAAAATAGTTCCAAATATAGTAACAGCTCAGCCACTTGCATCTCTAAAAGCAAACACAGCTGAGTTTCATTCATTCAATGAAAGTGCGCTTTTGAACGTATCTAGTGAGTCAGTGATTCATGATTACCCATTCATAAAGACAGTCACTTGCTTCATTCCTGAATGAATCAGCCGTTTGAACGAATCAATTGAATTAATGATTCAGTGATCAAATCAGTGACTTGTCGCCACCTGCTGGCGGATTTAGTTTAATTTTTAGCATATCATTTCAGTTATTTAAATCATTTAATAAACAGTGGGTACGGAAAGTATTCAGACCCCCTTAAATTTTTCACTCTTTGTTATATTGCAGCCATTTGCTAAAATCATTTAAGTTAAATTTTTTTCCTCATTAATTTACACACAGCACCCCATATTGACAGAAAAACACAGAATTGTTGACATTTTTGCAGATTTATTAAAAAAGAAAAACTGAAATATCACATGGTCCTAAGTATTCAGACCCTTTGCTCAGTATTTAGTAGAAGCACCCTTTTGATCTAATACAGCCATGAGTCTTTTTGGGAAAGAGGCAACAAGTTTTTCACACCTGGATTTGGGAATCCTCTGCCATTCCTCCTTGCAGAGCCTCTCCAGTTCTGGCAGGTTGGATGGTAAACGTTGGTGGACAGCAATTTTTAGG
>NW_015505770.1:632816-634818 GCF_001515645.1 Sinocyclocheilus grahami | reverse complement strand
ATCTGTATTCAAAATGTTATATTTAAAACATTAATCTCCACATAAATGTATGAATTTAATTGCACTCATACCACCTCTGAGCCTCATTAAACGTCTGAAAATGTACCAAGAATTTTTTATTATTGATCAGAAGGCGCTCCTAATTACAAGAAGAAAACAAATGCTTTTAAACTGTGTGTGTGAAAGGTATGGCTGTGTAATGGGGTTTGGCTGAGGAAAAATTTTCAGTCAAAAGATTATTTTTTTTTGCTTTAACCCCTGTTTATGGCGCTATTTCAAAAATTGTCCTATATGTTCGTACCTGTGCCACAGGTAATACATTTTTTATTAATACTAATTTCATATGATTGGTAACCTATATGTCTTATTCTACTTCTTATTATATTGTTTTAAATACAAAATTTTAAAAAAGCTTATAAACATACATTTTTGAATTTTTCATACTGTAGATGAAAATGATGCCATTACAAAGGTAATAAGAAAATACCCCTGTAAGTCACTTTGAGTCAAATGTCACCAAGAATTTTTTATTATTGATCAGAAGGCGCTCCTAATTACAAGAAGAAAACAAATGGTTTTAAACTGTGTGTGTGAAAGGTATGGCTGTGTAATGGGGTTTGGCTGAGGAAAAATTTTCAGTCAAAAGATTTTTTTTTTTTTTGCTTTAACCCCTGTTTTTGGCACTATTTCAAAAATGGTCCTATATGTTCTGTCAAAGACAGAATGAAACAGCACTAATGATTGGGGGTGGAGATGGGGTAGCCAAAAAAAACTTAGCGTGTGTGTTGATGCGCAGCCTAGAGCCTTGGGGACAGTTTTCTTAAGCCCGCTCCCGCTGAATTTCTGACCATTACCGCCCACTCCCACAACGTGTGTGTCCCGCTCCCGCAAACATTCTAATATTGTATATTATTTTCACTCATCAGGGAGCTGCTATCAATATGCGGGGTATTGAAATTGCATTTGAATGAGCACTCGCTGTTCATTTCCACTTTTGTGATCATGCACACTCTGTGTAAAGTTTTACACATAATTATTAGGCACGTTGATATTCTGAAGCACATTTTACCTATTCCAAACCACATCAATCTTAATAACTACTATTATTTTTGTATTTAATCATTTAGAAGTGATATATAATTGTACATGAAGGCTGGAAATAAAAAAAACTCCTTATTAAGGTGTGCAGAATTATTAGGCAGGTTTTCTTTTACGGATGAAATGAGCCAAAAAAGAGATTTAACTCAGACTGAGAAGTAAAAAATTATTAAATCCCCATGAGAAATATTAAAAACTAATGCAATAAAGAAATTTCAAAGTTAAGGCATGACCATTGGTCAGCAAAATGCTCACTGGGACAGCGGGGTCAGAAAAAAACAGGTGGAGAAGAAAATAGCACGTTAACTGCAAAATAATTGATAATTAATGTGAAGAATTAAGTGTGAACCCATCAGGAACCTTTTAGTCTCCAGTGCCACTATTTTCCAAAACTGCAACCTTGAGTCTCCAAAATTACAAGGTGACAGGTTCTCAGAGACTTTGCTTGGGTAAAAAATCCTAAAAATGGCCCCTACTTAATAAGAATAACATTCTGTAGTGTTGTGAAATACAGATAAGACAGATAAGTTGAGAGTGACTCTTGAAGGACCAGCACCACATCCTCTTGTACCACTGTTAGAAGAATTGATCTTCCAGAATCTGGCAGTAAGTTTTAGGAGCTCATTTTTGTCAGTCTCTGTCAGAAGACTTTTCAGGATAGGAGATGGACTAAAAATGAACTCCCAAAACTTACTCCAACATGGAGCTAAGGAGAAAATTTAGAATTTGAAAAATTGGAAAACCAGCTTAGTGAAAAGCGTTTAAAAGCAAATAGAATGTCCTATTTTTTTTTATATACATTTTTTTTTGCAGATTTGCACATGTACAAGGTTTAAAATGCTCATGAAATATTTTTTAAAAATACTGACGTTTTGAGCAGCTGCATGTTTGAGCTGCATTCCTA
>NW_015505770.1:613250-630348 GCF_001515645.1 Sinocyclocheilus grahami | reverse complement strand
TCAGCGGGGTCAGAAAAAAACAGGTGGAGAAGAAAATAGCACGTTAACTGCAAAATAATTGATAATTAATGTGAAGAATTAAGTGTGAACCCATCAGGAACCTTTTAGTCTCCAGTGCCACTATTTTCCAAAACTGCAACCTTGAGTCTCCAAAATTACAAGGTGACAGGTTCTCAGAGACTTTGCTTGGGTAAAAAATCCTAAAAAATGGCCCCTACTTAATAAGAATAACATTCTGTAGTGTTGTGAAATACAGATAAGACAGATAAGTTGAGAGTGACTCTTGAAGGACCAGCACCACATCCTCTTGTACCACTGTTAGAAGAATTGATCTTCCAGAATCTGGCAGTAAGTTTTAGGAGCTCATTTTTGTCAGTCTCTGTCAGAAGACTTTTCAGGATAGGAGATGGACTAAAAATGAACTCCCAAAACTTACTCCAACATGGAGCTAAGGAGAAAATTTAGAATTTGAAAAATTGGAAAACCAGCTTAGTGAAAAGCGTTTAAAAGCAAATAGAATGTCCTATTTTTTTTTATATACATTTTTTTTTGCAGATTTGCACATGTACAAGGTTTAAAATGCTCATGAAATATTTTTTAAAAATACTGACGTTTTGAGCAGCTGCATGTTTGAGCTGCATTCCTAGGTCAAAGATGAAAAAATGGGATTTACAATAAAAAGTAATTTACAAAATTATTTTGACTTGAGTTTATTTATTAATGAGTAACGTATCTTTTGAGTGAATGTGCACATTTTTTATGTTAACAGGTTTTACCATGTTATTACAACATTTAACCACTTTTTATTAATTTAAAAATTGAAATGTTGTACAAGAACTACAGCAAAAATCAGTTTGATGCATATTTTATCAATATTTTAGAAATTGAATTTTATTTATCACCACTGATTTCAGTGGATTTCATTAAATTCCTTTGAACACAACTGCTCAAAACGGTCTAACTTTATGAAACCTACACATTCAAAACATGATTACTCTGAAATGTTTAATGTAAATGTTAAGTGTGAGTGAAATGTTAAGTAATGTAAGGTCTTTCATGACACTACATATTCTGGGGTGTGAATTTGATGCTTGCTATAAAATAAATGGTACTTTAAAAAGTCCTTGAAAGTCCTTGAATCTGGTGTTCATGAAAGAGTGGGAACCCTGAATATTATCGATTTAACTGCACTGATTGGACAAGAACAAACATTTAACCGAATTGAGCTGGATAATGACACTAACTTCACAGCACTGGCTTTTTTGAACTGGATTGAATCAACATTGAACTGAATTGAGTTGAATATTGACTGTTGACTTCTGTAAAGCTGCTTATAGCTGAAATGAACTTGTTTCATAATTATGAACTTTGCAACATTGACAGTTATTGAATGAATCTGAAACATGGAATCAAACTGAGCTGAAGAGTACAACTATTAGTAAAAATCTTAAATTAAGTAACATTTAAAATGTCGACAAGATTTTTAAAGTGAATATAATACTACAAAAATCTGGCATCTGAACATGAAAGAAGTGATTCAGGTTTATTCTGGTCTCAAAATGAGTCCTGGTGGTTTTGATTTTCTCTACGAAATGAAAAACAAATGACTCGTATAGAATGTGTAGTCTCAGAATTGTTAGACTCCAAAAAGAGGCTTAACTAACATCTAATGGCCCTCCCAGTGGTTTGCTCAACAGTGAGAGTGCAGGTCCTCTGGTAGGGGTTTTGTTTTCGCCACAGTTCTCAATGGCAATAGTCTTATCTACTCTAAAGGGCACAAGGGGGTGGGAATGGCCGGGGAAGTTGCCTGCCCCCTCCTTTCGGCCTTTGTTGTGCAAATGTCCCTTGTGACTATGGCAGAGATGCTGGACCCTTATTGGACAGACGGTTTGAATTGAAAGGTGCACTGGGGATGAGACACTAGCAGACTTTGAACCCAGACTCAGCACATGGGCGGTTACACAGAAAGACCTGTGGAAACTGTGGAAGGAGTGAGAGATGAGAGATGTGTGACAGGAAAATATGCCCTTTGTTTTCATGTGGGAAAGAGAACAGAACTCCCCTCTCATTGTATCAAATTCTAAGCTTGGCATTTTGAGCTCCTCAACTGAATTGACAAATCTCCCAGTTTAGGTTTGTGGTAGTAAACTGAAATGCAAATGTATTTAAAAATATAACCTCTATGAATAAAATAGTTAGTAAATACACGTTTTATGTTTTATATCACAGTTTTCATTATTATTTTGGTCAAAAACAGAGCCAACGTTTTCTAACAAGCAAGGAGTTTTATTTTATTTGACCCTTTTTCAATATCACCTAATATAAGTATCTATAGTAATAATTTGTGTTATTTATATTTATTAGTTTTATTTTTAACCATAACTGTTTTGCAAGAAAAATAAAGTCCATGTGTAAGTGTGTTTGAGTTGTTTGTTGAAATATGCCAATAAAATGCATACAGGAATGAATCAATACTGGCAAACTGAACCGACAGTACCGCATTAATTGTCGGGTGATAATATCGTCGGATTCATGCTTACAGTCGGTCATTGTCGTCAGTCCGTTCCTAAAAGTCCGCACTCCGCACCTGTTTTTGCGGCTGCTCCTCTCGGCTCCGGTCAGTTAGCAGTCCGGAGCTTTTGAATGAGAGCAGAGACTTACAGTTAAACAGTAAACACTGCTTTACATGGGAAGGAGAACTCTTGAGACGCGTGTGTAGAGGAACATAAGTACACAATGTTTCCAATGTTTCCATGAAAAGAGTCAAGACTGACTTTGTAACCAAAGCGGAATTATAAGCAAACTCTTGAGTGAGAGAAACTGAAGTAAGTGATTTGTCTCCGTTCTTTGTTGAGAGCAGGTGCACGTTTGAACGGTACCAGGCGAAGAAGTTCCACTTTTTCCTCTTTCTGTTTTACTCTTATGAACTGTCTATATTATATATTAATTTTAAAGTGTCAGTGAACGATGATATATATATATATATGTATGTCCTTTGTTGTGCCTACAGTTTGGCAAAAGGTTCAATTGACATGGCATTATAAATGCATTGCATATGCAGAGGGTGGCATAAAAAAAAAAGCAAAAGATCAGGTGGTCTTTAGGTCCAGTGGAGGGGATTTATAGAAGCCTATCCAGGGGGCATTTGTTCAAATCACCACTGGTGTGCAGAGGTGACTGCTCTGTGTTATATGTAATGTTCGGGGGATAAAAGTCAAAACATGTTCCAAACACATGTTGACAGAGCGTACTGACTTTGCAGGCTGGTAAATTTATCTGGGTGTGTGTGCTGTTCCCTGAAGCCTAAACAATCACTGTTACTCATGTTCAATATTTCCCCAAATCCATAAATTATTTACAGACTTTAACCAGACAAATATGGACCTAAAATTATTATGTGTTGTCTTTGTCTTTAAATCTGCCAGCTTTAAAATGGAGCTCAATAAAACAAAAACTCAAAGATTGAACAAGATGACACTCTTGAGGTTAAACCCATAACTGATGAATCCCTTTGAAATCAGTGTTTTTTCGTCAGTCCGTTCCTAAAAGTCCGCACTCCGCACCTGTTTTTGCGGCTGCTCCTCTCGGCTCCGGTCAGTTAGCAGTCCGGAGCTTTTGAATGAGAGCAGAGACTTACAGTTAAACAGTAAACACTGCTTTACATGGGAAGGAGAACTCTTGAGACGCGTGTGTAGAGGAACATAAGTACACAATGTTTCCAATGTTTCCATGAAAAGAGTCAAGACTGACTTTGTAACCAAAGCGGAATTATAAGCAAACTCTTGAGTGAGAGAAACTGAAGTAAGTGATTTGTCTCCGTTCTTTGTTGAGAGCAGGTGCACGTTTGAACGGTACCAGGCGAAGAAGTTCCACTTTTTCCTCTTTCTGTTTTACTCTTATGAACTGTCTATATTATATATTAATTTTAAAGTGTCAGTGAACGATGATATATATATATATATGTATGTCCTTTGTTGTGCCTACAGTTTGGCAAAAGGTTCAATTGACATGGCATTATAAATGCATTGCATATGCAGAGGGTGGCATAAAAAAAGGCAAAAGATCAGGTGGTCTTTAGGTCCAGTGGAGGGGATTTATAGAAGCCTATCCAGGGGGCATTTGTTCAAATCACCACTGGTGTGCAGAGGTAACTGCTCTGTGTTATATGTAATGTTCAGGGGATAAAAGTCAAAACATGTTCCAAACACATGTTGACAGAGCGTACTGACTTTGCAGGCTGGTAAATTTATCTGGGTGTGTGTGCTGTTCCCTGAAGCCTCAACAATCACTGTTACTCATGTTCAATATTTCCCCAAATCCATAAATTATTTACAGACTTTAACCAGACAAATATGGACCTAAAATTATTATGTGTTGTCTTTGTCTTTAAATCTGCCAGCTTTAAAATGGAGCTCAATAAAACAAAAACTCAAAGATTGAACAAGATGACACTCTTGAGGTTAAACCCATAACTGATGAATCCCTTTGAAATCAGTGTTTTTTTAGCTCACAAATGCAGAGTATTTTATTATGTATCGATACACTGACGTTATATTACCTGAATGTTTATGTGACCTGGGTTTGGCTCTACAAGACGCCCCCATATAGAGAATCACATTATAGTGAAATAAATGTCAGACACACACTTGGGAAAGGTTAGGTTTTGCAACCAAGACAGTCTTGTGTCTGTCACTGCAAAGGGCTTCTATTCAAAGTGAATGCATATTTCTGTGTATTGGAACGTGTGGGGTATAATGACTCCAGTGTTTTCCAAGCACAGCGTATCATTTTGCTCCCCTGCTCGGGTGTAGCGTGGGGCGGCAAACAAGCTTCTGTGTGGAAGCGGAGACCCGATTAATTATTTAGCCTTTATTTTCTGAGAACAGAAGACAAGACATGTTAACTGTCTTCTTTGTGTTTTCAGTGAAGTTAGTCCTCGGCGGGCTTGAAACAGATCTCAGTGTCTGTCACTAGTTCTGGGTCATAGTAAATGTGTCTGCCAGTATAGATCTGTCAAAGCCAAGAATCTTTCAGACATTAAGTGCATTCATTAAACCCATGTGCTTTTAAGTTCACTTTAAACTTTGAAATCATTTATTGCTTCCTTTATTCTTTAAGCTGATCTGCTTGTTACTTGAGTGTTTAATTTTAAGCCAAGCAGATCAGTCAGAATTCAGTCATGGTCACCTTGATGCAGGCACTTCCTAGTGGCCATCATTAAGGCGCTTTCATGCCATGTTTGAATAACCATAAGTATTTATGAGATTCCGGCTCATAAAAAGCATCCATGTCCTTGCAGAACTTGTAATTTCTGAATTTTCTGAGAACTCCAACTTGTACCACCTGACTGCTGCGAGGTCATACTGAAACACTTGAAAATGGCAGCGACGTTTAGCCGTAAAATTTAGTTAAGCAGTTATTTCACAATATTTCTGTTTAATATTTCCCATAATTTACTTTTGTTAATGTTTTAATAATGCAAGAGTAATCTGAAAATAAATGAATAACACACAAAAGAGATTAATATTGCACAATGTTGATTAACTTCCCAATGTCCTGCTAAATAAACTATAAGTTTGTGAATAATACATTTGCATAATGACTGGTTCTGTCTAATGATTACTCAAATTACTCACACATTAATTTTGGCATTAGTAGTGTTGACAGCTCAGAGTAAAATGTCCCATTTTGCCATTTAGTAGTTACAGTAATTCTGACATTGTGTGAATGCAGCATAAATTAAAGAAATTAATTTATTGACATGATATGATCTATGGATATAAATAAAATGCACGGACAATAATTATTATTTATTTATTTATTCCACATAGAAAACATCAAGCATGTTAACCATACCCAATTTATATTTTCTGTTACTTTTTATCATGTTAAAATTTTTTATTTTTATTTTTTTTTGTGGAAATTAACATTTCTTTCAGGTGGGCCTAAAAGGTACAGGTTGCACATAAAGAGTTTGAATGGATATCCTCTAGATATCCTTATTTGGTTACATTTTCGCTTGGGGACCAATTCTTACTATTAACTAACTATTAACTATGACTCATGCCTCTGTAAGTGCCTAATTTACTGTTTATTAACAGTAAGTAAGGCAGTTGTAATATTTAGGTATGGAGTATGATTAAGGGATCTAAAATATGGCCATGCAGAATAAGGCATTAATATGTGCTTTATAAGTCCTAAAAAATATAAAATAAATAAAAAACAGCCAACATGCTAGTAATACGCATGCTAATAAGTAAATAGTTAATAGTGAGAATTGGTCCCTAAACGAAAATGTTACCCTTTTTTTTCTAACAGCGATGCATGTAGTAAGTAGCCAGTGTCTTGTTCTCCAAAAGTTTGGTACTCATTTATAACAAAGCTCTCTATTCTAACTTTATTGTTAAAGAGTGATTATAACCAGGAGACCTTCTATACAGTTAACATTCTGGATATTCAATGCATAATAGATGGTGTAGTGGGAGGGAAGGGCAAGTGGTTCCATGGGGGAGCAAGTGGGCACTGAAAACAAAAGCTTGAAGAGATCGACGTACCAAATATTGTGATGCTCATTATTAGAATCTGTTAGAAATCTGTTTGTGAGTGAAACAAATTCTCAGATACAGATGATGATTCAGAAACACGAGTCAGCAGTTTAGCTGGACTGATCTTTATTCTGCTTGACAGGGAGAGTGAGAGAGGCCGTCCACTTTTTCTGCAGGATAAGGGAGGGCTCTGAGGGGGGCTTGTAGGGGGAAAGTGTCTTGCTTTACAGTCAGAGGGGGTGTGGGGTCACAGGGTTAGATACTACCCCCACAGTTAAATCTATTTGAAGTGCTGTCACCCCAATCCCCTGTGCTCAAACCCTCTCATACTCACTGATTTATTAATGACCTTTCTTTCTTCTAATATAATTACTCACATACAAGAATCACAATGGATGCAGGCTTAAAATTGACTCTGTAATCCTTGACTCTGTCTGTGTGTTTTGTATTGATAGTCCTTTTTCAGTATTTATGAAAGCACGTTTTAGTTATTGGAAATAAAGTTATCCCTAGTTAAAAGTGAAAAAGTGAAGAAGTGAAAGTGACATGTGGCCATACTCAGAATTAGTGCTCTGCATTTATCCCATCCAAAGTGCACACACACAGCAGTGAACACACACACACCCGGAGCAGTGGGCAGCCATTTAAGCCCCGTTCACACCAAGAACGATAACTATAAAGATAACGATATTAGCGTCCACACCAGCGAACGATATCGTCTGTTTATTCTAAGCGCACATGCATCTGCCGCTTTAAATTCTTGAGCTCGTTACAGCAGGATGGATTCTGATTAAGCTGGAAAAAAATAGTTTTGAATATCGTTCCTCTGTATCGTTATCATTGTGGTGTGAACTATGCTATTCTTTAATATTGAGAATGATTTTTAGAACTATATCTTTATTGTTCTTGGTGTGAACGGGGCTTTATGCTGTGGCGCCCGGGGGGCAGTTGGGGGTTCGGTGCCTTGCTCAAAGGCACCTCAATCGTGGTATTGAAGGTGGGAGAGAGCACTGTACATTCCCTCCCCCCCCCTACAATCCCTGCCGGTACGAGACTCGAACCCGCAACCTTTGGGTTACGAGTCCAACTCTCTAACCATTAGGCCACTACTTCTCCTAAAAAGTAATATATTTAAAATACATTTATTTCATACTAAGTATAGTTCAAATCTATTAACATTTATTGGCATATCGCTTGAAACATACTGATATAAAAATAATAATTACTTTAAATCTTTATTTGGAGTACTACTTGTGCATAATGCACATTAATCTTAATATTAAGCCTAAATGGGTTTTAATGTCACTATTGATGAGGATTGTATGATCTTTGAATAATATCGGTCTTTACAGTAAATTCAAGATATTTAAAGTGTACTTGAAGTATACTTGCAATAGTTCCACTTTAGCACAATCAAATATATTTAGTATATCTTTAGTTGGACTTCAGCACTACTTCTGCACAATTAAAGTGCACTAAGTACAAAATTAGTTGTTCCAATTTAGTTGTTCCAATTGCAGGGTATTTTTATAAAACACATAAATATGTAAATCTATTTGTAGTATACTTTTTTTGACTGTTTTTCACTAGGGATTGGAACATCATATTTCATATTTCTCATAAAACTGGCTTTATATCTTATAATTTGACTTTTTATTTACCAATTTTGACTTTATATCTCACAATTGCAACTTTGTTTATCATAATTGTGATTTAAATGTAACAGTGTGACATTATATATATTGTAACTACAACTTTTGTAATTGCCACTTTATTTCTCTTAATGACGACTTTATATCTTGTTTAAACTTTATCTTTAGCTCTTAATTCTAATTGTAACTTTATCTTCCACTCTTAACTCATTTAAGTCCAACATTTTCCCAGACATGAAAATATCCAAATGATGTGTCATTAATAACCCTTTGAAATAAACGAAATAAAAATTCGAAAAGTGTGTGAAAAATTAATAATGTGTATACTGAATTAACATATTTCTGCAGTCATCAACATTTTTATACATCTCAGCCCAGCTATTTTAAACCGTTTGTTCGCATTCTAGGATTACTATTATGCATAAAAATCCTTATACAACATTGATAGGAATACTGAGATTAAAGACAAAAAAATATAACCATCAACATATTTTAAAATGGTTACTTTAATAGTAACATATATCATAAAATTATATTAGTGCTACCAGGATTACAACATCAATATTGCAACTTACTTGTAACATTGGAACTTTTAATTTAGTGCAATATTTTGTCATTGCAACATTGTAGTGCAACCTTCACTAACAACTGCAATTGGATTTATGTATACATAAATGCACTGTTATCCCACCGGTCACAATTGTTGCCATCAACATGTTTACTCATTTTATGACCACACTCAACAAAACTGAATAATTGTGAATTTATATATTAATACTAGACACCTTAAAGATAACATCTTTAACATCATAATCTTTGTCATATCTTTATGTTGACATACTTTACTAACCTTTTGTTTTCAAGCATTGATGCAGTTATCATCTTCTCAAGGTGCAAACAGGAAGTAAACTGCTCTGGTCATGTGACAATTTGCACTAATCATGTGAAACTGCACATATTTCATTGAGACCCTTTATTTTTTCCATATTTGCAGGAAATGCACTAAAACATCAGTCAGTAAGGTTTTTAGAGCTTTATGAAAATGAAAACCTTCTTTACGTCACTGTTGTGGCCGGTGGGATTAAATGGGTTAATTCTAATTAATTCTAATTCTAAGTAAATATTTACCTATAGTTAACAACTAATTGAAAATTGAGTAATGGTTGTTCATCACCAATCATCACCGTTAATTTAGTGTTATAGTCCGGCTAACCAGTGTAGCTAATACATGGTAGCATTTTCAGCAATGCAGGGTGCACTCTTAAAAATAATGCTATGCGTGAACATGCTTCACGATGCCATAGAAGAACCTTTTTGTCTAAATGGTTCCATAAAGAACCTTTAACATCTGAAGAACCTTTCTGTTTCACAAAAGGTTCTTTGTGGTGAAAGAAGGTTCTTCAGATTACAAAAAGGTAAGAAAGAGATGGTTCTTTAAAGAACCTTTGACTGAATGATTCTTTGTGGACCCAAAAATGGTTCTTCTATGGCATCGCTTGAAGAACCTTTTGAAGCACCTTTATTTTTAAGAGTGTATATGAATGCTAAATGAAGTCAGTGCTATAGTTGCTGTGTTTGTATGGCAGGGGCATTAGCTGATAAGATGATCTGCTGAGAGACAAATTATTACTGTCTACTTAGTTTAGTACATTTGTCAGATTTGAAATAATATTGCATATATCAGCACACAGCTAAATAAATGGGAAAATTGCCTGCTCCTTCGTTGAAAGTAGTTCTGACATTCAGAGATTAAATAAATGCCTTGAAAACATTCAAAGGCCAGTGGCACCTGACAAATAAGATACCGGTGAGCTGGCTGTTTGTCATCTTCTGGGTCTAAGCCAAATTATCATTTGTATTTGAAAGTTTATTTAAGGCTGATATGTTACCCCAAGAGAACTGTTTCATTTTTTCATGCAAATGTTGTCAGTTTATATCTAATACCAGCCACACACGACACGATTCACAATGGCAATAGCTGTGCTTGAATTATGAAAGACACAATCTAGAAGTGCTGATGCATCCCAGATGCCCGAGAGATACTTAGCAGGTTAAATATCTAGAACTGTCTGTGATCCAGGTCCTGTAGAGTGAAATGTGTTTTGAGTGGAAGTGACATAGGCGACGACAGACAGAAAAGAACAGCAATCTGATGACTTTAAATGTTGTGTAGTGTTTTGGCGGCATAACATCTAGGCAAGTGTTTTAAATTAAATTTAGGAGAGATAAATGTAGTTAATTGTGCCTAATTTCTTACTTGACAAGATAAACACACAATTGATGACTAAAGGGGTGTTTACACTGGGTGATTTACACTGAAAAACCAACTGGAAGTCGTTTGGTTTTGATGAGAGCTTGCAATTGGAGGTGATATTAGTGACGGAGACTGATAGTAATGCGACAAAGTTTTGCATATTAAATTTATGCAAATGTGCAGCGACAATTCGACTACCAATGAGATCTGAATGGAAATGCCTACTAGCAACCAACAATACAGCAACTTGCCAAACATCCAGCTATTTAATTGTTGTCAGTGTGAATGCACCTAAAACCTTCAGTGATTTGTATTGATTTTATACACAGAAATATGACCACTGTCCTTGTTACTGAAATGAGTCCATCCTTGATTTGCTTCTGCAACAGAAGCTAGAGATGCAGGTATAATCCAGGAAGGTTATATTTCCACTTCCTAATAATGGGACGCCACCAAAGCAGATTGTGTTCCTCAGGGGCAGATGGGACTTTCTTATGACTGTGCAAACAGCGTGGTTTATTGAAAAGCCAAGTGCTCACGTTACCACACTCTGACACTGTAATCATTCTCAATTTTCTCCCTCTGTGTGGATAATGCCTGCTGAAAGGGGCTGCTAGCCTCTTATCCCATAGCTAATGTGCCTCATAGTCACAGGAATACATTTCTCAAGCACATGTGACAGCTTTTGATTACCCTCACATTTATATTCCAGCTATTCTGACAGTAAGCGACAAATCACAAGATGAGAGAAACCAGGAGAGCTGAATGGTTTTATCCTCACACTAACGGTGGGCAGTATCTGAAACGGGTCTCCTGGGCTTTATGGATTGTGTTTACATCGTGTTTTATCCGTCTTTGAGATTCAAGACTGCCTTTTTTTCTGATTTGTCTTGAATCATGGCAGTGTGGTTCAATTCAAGAGGCATTTCTCTTAATCACCAGATGAGAATGCACATGCACATTAGGGATGCTCTGAATATGGCATTGTCCCTGATTTTGACCTTCAGCCACACAGAAGCTACTTTTTTCTTTAAAATACCTCCCATGGAGTCTCTTCCTGAACTGTCTGTACAGTATTGTATGTTTTAAAGTAACCATTTTTCATTTACATCTCTGTTACTGATTGTCCATTAGTTCTGTGAAGTTTTTTCTCCAGCAGCACCTGTTGCGTGTTTGTCTGTTGGTGATTTATGGGAACATCCTGAGGGAGAAAGTTCCGGAAAAAGCAAGACCCCCGTCGGCTCCTGCTTTAGTGTCTGATTTCAGCTTGTTTCAGGAAATGAGTGCAGACTGAGGTCAAAGGGTCAAACGCATAGACTTTGTGGGGGGTTAGAGTTAGAGTGAATAGTTTCTGTTACGATCCATCTCCATATGCTCTTCAATCCACCAATTATGGATAGCAAACTGCATATTGTATTCGTTTTTTTTTCTTTTTAATCTATGGAAGTGGTAATTCATCCTTTGGGTTTAAACTGGCAGTTTTAGGAATCCGATCATAAATAATTTTTGTCATCCTACCAGGGTTTACCAGGGTTTTTAAAATGTTTTTTTAATGTTTTTTAAAAGAAGTCTCTTATGCTTGCTTCAGAAATTATTTTAATATGCTGATTTGCTGCTCTAAAAACATTTATTATTATTATTATCATTGTTTAAAAACACCAAAAGTTTGGGGTCAAATTTGTCTTTATTAATGCCTCTATAATGCTTGTATTCAGCAAGGATGCATTAAATTAAGGCTGTATAATGTTACAAAAGCTTTCTATTTCAGCTATATATATATATATATATATATATCTATATATACTGTATATATAGATATAGATATATATATATACACTAGGGGTGCAACGGTTCAACTTACTCACGGTTCGGTTTGTATCACAGTTTTAGAATCATGGTTTCGGTACGGTTCGGTATGTGCTATGTTTAGGGAAAAAACTATATTGTCAAATAAAAATAAAGAAAATAAGAACAAATAATCTAACTACAAGCAACAGCACAAATAAATTAACAGTGAAAAAGATACAAATAAAAGAAACAGTGTATTGTTTTTTTCTCTCTCTCATCTCTCTTGTTGTAATGTATTGGGAAGCCAGAATTTGTATCCATCAACAGAAACATGCATTAGCCGAACTCTAACAAACCATATTACAGATACATTGTCAGATATAAGTTGAACCGCAGTCCTAGTATATGCCGAACCGTGTGTGGAGAACCGTTGCACTCATAACACACACATTGTTAGAATGTTTGTATACAGTGGGTACGGAAAGTATTCAGACCCCCTTACATTTTTCACTCTTTGTTATATTGCAGCCATTTGCTAAAATCATTTAAGTTAATTTTTTTGTGCATATTATTGTACTTCTAAAGTTTGACTATTTTACATTTATTGACATTTACATTATTGTTCACATTAAAAATTTTTTTTATTATATATAGTTATATATTATAATATAATATTAATTTATATAATAAGTTAATTTATTTAATGATTTTAAATTTCCTTTTTATTTAACTTATTTATTTTATTTGTTTCTTTACTATATAGACTAGTTGAGAACTGCTAGGAAAGTACAAAGATCCCCACAGGCAAACAGTACCACAGCTCTGGCTAAATTGTATCTTATTTTAATAAAGCGATATTTTTATTTATTTATTTATGGGAAGCTAGGGCTTCTATTCCAATAGCAGTCGTATTGAGCATTTCAGGTTCTCCCTTTATTTATTTATTTATAATTGAGTTGAGTGATCTTCGCCCCATTAAAATGTATCTGGTTTAATGATGAAGACCACTTGTGCACAAAATAATTATATTTTCCAGGTGAGAAGTTCCTTATTGTTTTGCAAGTAATTTAAAATCCTGCATTTCAATTAATTACTTTTTTTTTTGAAGAATAGAAAGGTGATACGGTACATCATAATTTACACCTCTGGGAAGATCTCAATTTATAATTTCACACCTATGTATTCTGCATTTACAATTGACATGGATGTGTAACTCTCTCAGGGCACCTTCAGCCCTCTCAGTCCCTTTCTACCCAGCACACATACACACTCCTTTTCATTCTCTGCTTATTTGCCCCTCTCATCTCTTTCTCCACAATCTCTTTTGTAATCCCATCAGTACAATCAATGTTGTAATTGTAGGTCTGCACCTGTCATTTCCAGTTAGAGCACTTTGTGCCTGACAAGATGTGAGACTCGTGTGTGTGTGTGATCAGGCTGCACTCAGAACATCAACCTCTAGCTGTCATAGCACATGGGTCAAAACATTTACCAATTTAATATGTCTTAATGTATGCAAAATGCATATTTTAATTTAATGCTGGATGCTGTTTGATGAGCTATACTATATATTTAACAACAGAAATGTTTTTTTTCTCCATTACAGATATTCCGCTCTCCATCCTTCCTGGATCCCATCATGAGCTACAGGAAGATGGACAAGCATGGAAGCCCACAGTATTGCCGCCATTTTCTGTCTGACAACAGCATCTTCCATGGTAGGTGTATGTCCGTATGATGGATATATCGTAATGCAGCATCGTTATACAGAACAATATGAGAACTGGGAATTTTGCACTCCTCCAAATCTCAGGAAATGTGAAGAGTGGTTTTTGATAACTTAACCACCAAATGCATTTGGGACTGGTATACACAAGGTGGTGCTGCATCATGAGAATAATAAAGCGTTTGTATAGATTGTTTGGGAATTGCCATCTACGGTACTGAAAGGAAAGGAAATCAGTCCTTCTTGACTTGATTCTGTTTGTTTAAATGGGACTGAGTCCCCAAGGCCACATCGCTGAGTACAAAACTGACAGCTTGACAGAAATATTACAGCAGTACCCACTACAAATAGCTACAGATGGGTTAAAAAATTAAAGATTTTGTCCAGCCATGCTTACATGCAAATTGGAGAGACAGGAGTAGAGGAGGGAATATTGACAGATAAGAGCCAGGGAATAAATTCTCATTATTAAATGCTAAAGGTTATAGCCTACCTAACGCTAGCAGATCTGAATATATTCATCAGATGCTTTAAATGACATGTTGACCACATTTCCTGTGACATATCCAGACATTTAATTTAATTTATAGATAAATATACACGACTGTGAAAAACTTTGGTGTTGGTAAGATTTTTTATTTTTTTATTTTTGTTGAAACAAGTGTCTTATTCTCAGGCTCTCAAGGCTGCAATTACAGTGTAGATCAAAATTAGAGAACAATCTAAAAATACTTTTTTTCATTAAATGTACTTTTTTTCGGAAATATTGTTAATCTTCATTGCTCAAAATCTGAAGGAATATTAGCTGTGGGTATACGACTGTTATATTAACATGTTTGACAAAATAACAATTTCAACAAAAACGTCTCAGGTTACGTATGTAACCATGGTAGGGAATGAGACACTGCGTCCTCTAGGGGTCGCTATGGGGAACTCCTCGTCGTACCCGTGTCTGAAGCATTCATTGAAAAAACACCAACGTTGGCCGGCGACAGCCATGATGTCACTACCGGTGCGACTATAGTATAAATAGGCGCCAGGAGAACACGTCATCCACTTCTTCGTCTGAAGCTTGCGTCCGAAGCATGGCAAGAAACCTAGAGGACGCAGTGTCTCGTTCCCTACTCAGGGAACCATGGTTACATACATAACCTGAGACGTTCCCTTTCAAGGGAACTTCGAACTGCGTACTCTAGGGGTCGCTATGGGGAACAGTATACCCATGCCACCATGCTGAGGGGAGTGCATACCAGAACCATGGCGAGCACTAAGTACCAACTCTATCATAGCCATGGGAGTTGCCCCTGGGACGTTAAGATGGCTGTCAGTGACATTATTCCCTACGGCCAAAGGCCTAGGCTACATACCCCAAAAACTTACCTGTTAGGGCCAGAACTCCTGGGCCGGGGGTAGAGCTCAAGGCTTGGAATCAGGAATAGATTCCTTTAAGGGAATACGACCAAGAGCCTAGAATCATACTAAGTCTTGCCTGTCACACAGCGGCTACCGCATGCTCTGCAAATGCTGAAGAAACTGTCTCAACAGACCCCTAGTAGAAACACCCTGTTAAAGTAGGTATCCAGAGGATACATTGGTGGAGTGGTGCCCAAGATGGAACCGGGGTTTTAAACCACTCAAGGAAGAGCACGAGGCTGCCGCGCGTAGCTCTTATTACACAGGATTTTAGAAAGAAAGCAGGGTACTAGCGTGCGAACTTACCACAGTGTGGATTTTAGAAAGTGTACAAAGATTTACGTGCACACTTACCATAACATGGATTTAAAAAAACATTCTAAGGGGCCCTCGTGGTACTCTAAAAGAGCATCCCATAGATGTAAATGGTGCATCCCAAAACACTATGTTTGAAAAGTCATCAACTCGATCTAAGGTATAATGCTGGAGTGGCTAGCAGTAAATCTCTAGCTGAGGGAGCAAACACCCAGCTCTCAATCGAGAGGGGATTCAACCTACAGCATGTTCCAATGCTGGAACAGCTAGCAGTTACTTAGCTGAGGGAGCAACACACCCAGTTCTCAATCTAGAGGGGCGCTCAACCTGCACCATGTTTCAATGCTGGAACAGCTAGCAGTTACTTAGCTGAGGGAGCAACACACCCAGTTCTCAATCTAGAGGGGCGCTCAACCTGCACCATGTTTCAATGCTGGAACAGCTAGCAGTTACTTAGCTGAGGGAGCAACACACCCAGTTCTCAATCTAGAGGGGCGCTCAACCTGCACCATGTTTCAATGCTGGAACAGCTAGCAGTTACTTAGCTGAGGGAGCAACACACCCAGTTCTCAATCTAGAGGGGCGCTCAACCTGCACCATGTTTCAATGCTGGAACAGCTAGCAGTAATTTACTTAGCTGAGGGACCAACACATCCCGTTCTCAATCGAGAAGGGGGCTCGACCTACAGCACGATCGTTAGAAATCAGAAGAGTAAGCGTACTGCAAGCTAGCCAAAAACTCAGTGCATCAGAGAGGCAGAGGAAGGGCCTAGTTCGCCTGATGCTGCTGGTTCCAGGTGCTCTGGGAAAACAGAGAACTCATCTCTCACGTGAGAGGAGAACTCCGAATTCAGAAAGGAGGAGCGTGCTCATAGGTAACCCTTTGATAAAAGGGGAGCACTGCTCAACACTACCACAAGAACAGCCCACGGAGCGAGGAATCCAACTCCTCAGAAAGGAGAGAATTCAAACTCATTAAAGAAAGCACCATGCTCACAATAACCCTCAATGGTGAGGGGAGCGATGCTTCCAAAGTGTGTCGACAGAGACACACTAGTTGAGTGGAGCCCAAGGTACCGGGGTCTAAACCAACTCAGAGAAAGGGAACGAGGCTAATAACGCGTAACCCTTACCATACAGGATTTCAGAAAAGTGCGCAAAGCATAACGTGCACACTTACCACTATGTGGATTTTAGAAAGTGCGCAAAGCTTAACGTGTGCACTTACCACTATGTGGATTTTAGAAAGTGCACAAAGCTTAACATGTGCACTTACCATAGTTTTCCAAGCATCTCTTCACAGATACCCGGAAGTACTGAGCCAAACGGGAGAGGCAAGCTCAAATACAACCCTCTAAGGCGAGGGGAGCACTGCCTGAGACAGCATTACACAAGAAGGTTCTCG
>NW_015505770.1:573323-612992 GCF_001515645.1 Sinocyclocheilus grahami | reverse complement strand
CGCTGACGCCTTGTCTGGATCACATCCCTTAGGTTTTGCCTTCCTCCCTTTGACCCACGATTCCTCCTACACCTACCTGCAGGCGGGGGAGGAGCACGAGCCGCGACAGCCTGACCTGCTGCTGCATATGCCCTGCCATTCAAGCGAGATGTAATCTGAAGGGGCTTAAATGGCAAGGAGGGGGGTTTAAGAGAAGACGTCTCACCCATAGAGAGATAGCTGGGCAGGGCAGCCTGAAAGCATAAGCCCAGCCCGGACGTCCAGGAAGTTCTGCAGTGCTGTACCGGGGGCATGATGATCAGGAAGGCTCCCACAGAAGCCTGTGACCTGGCCGCATGATCCAGGAAGCATGAAGCCGAAACCAGGCTATCATACCGGCTGGACATCATATCGACGAGTGAAGTAAACACTGCAAGTCGAGCACCCGGTTTCTGAATCCAGCAGAGGGGTTGCTCACCGAGGAAAAGAAAATCCTACTCTAGAAAAAGGACAGAAACACACAGGTCCCGGAAAAACACTGCAAAGAAAGCTAGCAGATGGATTATACACACAACCACCAGTGCATTAAATACTCTTTAAACTCATCGGCCAGATCCACCTGCGATCCCCACAAGCTCATTCTCCTCCGCGCCTCAGCAGTGGGGGGTCCTGAACCGCGGGAAGCAGATGGCTGCCCCTCTTTCCTCGAAAAGAGAGACAAACGAGAGCGGAGCTTTTTCATTGAAAAACGCTCGCAGTGCACTCAGATTGCCCCCTCGAGGACATCGCGTGCGTGCTCTTCGCCCAAACAAACAACGCATAGATTGTGTGTCACACATCCTCTAAACGCTTTGCTAGTGCTCGCCATAATGAAAGAATAGAGATAGCTCTTATCACGGAAATGCACGCTTCAAACAAAACAGTCAGTGAAGACGAAGAAGAGGATGATGTGTTCTCCCGGTGCCTATTTATACTATAGTCACACTGGTAATGACGTCATGGCTGTTGCCGACCAACATGTTGTTGGTGTTTTTTCAATGAATGCTTCAGACACGGGTCACGACGAGGCGTTCCCCATAGCGACCCCTAGAGGACGCAGTTCTAAGTTCCCTTTAAAGGGAACCTTTATTTTGTAGAAATTTTTTTTTCAATGTTCTTTGCTTCAAGGAACTGCTTTACCCATTTTGCAGTGTGACAGGGACATTGTTCTGCATATAAAATTACAGGCTGATTGGGAGATGCTTGCAGGGAAGGTACCACATGATGCTGAAGGAGGTTCTGATAAACTTTTGCATTCACTCTGCCATGTAGCTGTATAAGAGGCCCAACTCCTGCTGCATAAAACGTCCCCCAAAGCATGACACTTCCTCCTCCACCTTTCACTGACTTCTTTATGCACTTGGGGTTCAGCCTTTTCCAGTTTGACACCGAACATAATGTTTCTCATCAGACCCAAATAAATTAAACATGCTCTCTTCACTAAAGTGAACTTTGAACCAGTTCTCCTCTCTCAACACAACATGCTCCTCACTGCAGAGTGCGCTTTCAGTCCGACTTCTCTTAAACGTGCCAAGACAGATCCTTACCCTGTTCATTGCTGAACTGGCGAGCAATTCCAGCTGCAGTGCTGAACCGATTCCCCATTGAGAGTCTCCACATTATCCTGTCTTCTCGTGTATTTGTCTTACATGGACAACTAGCCTTTTTGGAGGACTTTAATGAATTAGTGTCATTGTAAAGCTGCAATATTGTAGAAATCACAGATTTGTAATGGCCAGCTTCTCTTGCAATGGCTGAAAAGGTCATCCCTTTGGCCTTCATTTGGACCTCCTCCTGTTGCAGGGTTTCAATCACCTTAGAGCGGCCCACCATCTTGCAATCTCAGTGAAAATTGGAGGAAGGCTGCCAGTTAAATAGAGTTTGTCATATAATTAAGGAAATTAGCACCAGGTGCCAGATTAACACCAATAGATTCTTATCTGTAAGTGTTCTTTTTTGATTTTGATCTTTTTTAAATATCTCATTTAAGTTTTTTATACTGTGCTTCAGAATACAATTTATAACTGCCCTTCTACTCCTGTTAGGATAAGTTCAAATAAGACTTAAGTATTGACCTTGAAATATAGGAAATTGTAGGTTGTTCTCTAATTTTGATCTCCACTGTTTCTGATTTAAAAAAAAAAAACGTTTTCTATTTTAATATATTTTAAAATTCAATTTATGATGTTAATATATACATGATGTTTTATGTTACATTATGACTTGTGCTGAATATTCATCTGTCATTGTTCCAGTCTTCAGTGCTGCATGATTCTTTAGAAATTCTAATATGCTGAGTTGGTCCTCAAGTAACATTTCTTATCAATGTTTAAAACATATGTGCTGCTTAATATCTTTGTGAAAAGTGTCTTTTTGTTTTAAGATTCTTTGATGTAGCACTTGAAACATGTCTTATGCTTACATGTTTTTTGTGTTTTTTTGCTGATGAAAGGTACATCAGATTATTGCGTTTATATATGGGTTAGGTTGTTCCCCATAGCGACCCCTAGAGGACGCAGTTCTAAGTTCCCTTTAAAGGGAACCTTTATTTTGTAGAAATTTTTTTTTCAATGTTCTTTGCTTCAAGGAACTGCTTTACCCATTTTGCAGTGTGACAGGGACATTGTTCTGCATATAAAATTACAGGCTGATTGGGAGATGCTTGCAGGGAAGGTACCACATGATGCTGAAGGAGGTTCTGATAAACTTTTGCATTCACTCTGCCATGTAGCTGTATAAGAGGCCCAACTCCTGCTGCATAAAACGTCCCCCAAAGCATGACACTTCCTCCTCCACCTTTCACTGACTTCTTTATGCACTTGGGGTTCAGCCTTTTCCAGTTTGACACCGAACATAATGTTTCTCATCAGACCCAAATAAATTAAACATGCTCTCTTCACTAAAGTGAACTTTGAACCAGTTCTCCTCTCTCAACAAAACATGCTCCTCACTGCAGAGTGCGCTTTCAGTCCGACTTCTCTTAAACGTGCCAAGACAGATCCTTACCCTGTTCATTGCTGAACTGGCGAGCAATTCCAGCTGCAGTGCTGAACCGATTCCCCATTGAGAGTCTCCACATTATCCTGTCTTCTCGTGTATTTGTCTTACATGGACAACTAGCCTTTTTGGAGGACTTTAATGAATTAGTGTCATTGTAAAGCTGCAATATTGTAGAAATCACAGATTTGTAATGGCCAGCTTCTCTTGCAATGGCTGAAAAGGTCATCCCTTTGGCCTTCATTTGGACCTCCTCCTGTTGCAGGGTTTCAATCACCTTAGAGCGGCCCACCATCTTGCAATCTCAGTGAAAATTGGAGGAAGGCTGCCAGTTAAATAGAGTTTGTCATATAATTAAGGAAATTAGCACCAGGTGCCAGATTAACACCAATAGATTCTTATCTGTAAGTGTTCTTTTTTGATTTTGATCTTTTTTAAATATCTCATTTAAGTTTTTTATACTGTGCTTCAGAATACAATTTATAACTGCCCTTCTACTCCTGTTAGGATAAGTTCAAATAAGACTTAAGTATTGACCTTGAAATATAGGAAATTGTAGGTTGTTCTCTAATTTTGATCTCCACTGTTTCTGATTTAAAAAAAAAAAACGTTTTCTATTTTAATATATTTTAAAATTCAATTTATGATGTTAATATATACATGATGTTTTATGTTACATTATGACTTGTGCTGAATATTCATCTGTCATTGTTCCAGTCTTCAGTGCTGCATGATTCTTTAGAAATTCTAATATGCTGAGTTGGTCCTCAAGTAACATTTCTTATCAATGTTTAAAACATATGTGCTGCTTAATATCTTTGTGAAAAGTGTCTTTTTGTTTTAAGATTCTTTGATGTAGCACTTGAAACATGTCTTATGCTTACATGTTTTTTGTGTTTTTTTGCTGATGAAAGGTACATCAGATTATTGCGTTTATATATGGGTTAGGTTTGCTTTAGCTATAATCCCTCTGTATAAATACAATCACCATTTACTCCAATTACGTACAATCAGCATTTACTCCAATTATGTACAATGAGCATTTACTCTGCAATGACCCCTTTCAAGATCATTATAATCTGCATTAATGCTTCAGTAGACCTACCATACCCATATTCTAGTGTCATATATTGACATGAACAAGATGCAGTTGTGTGATGGTGTGTTTGTTCCTCTGAGAGAGGCGTGATTGTTGTCTAGTGGCCGGGCAGTTGAAGCATGATGTCCATCAGCTGTGTGGGGTGCAGCCCGCCTGTCTGTCTGAAGGGAGGTGTTTTGTCTGGCTCTTCTTGCTTGGCATGCTGGGTTGCACCGCTGCAGTAATTTACCCTCATTCATTCTTTAAACGTTTTCACTCCTCCCACAGCCAGAGATGGATCAACCTGTCTGGAAAATGACTAAATAATGACACAGGTTATGAAACCTGTGTTTGCTTCCCAATTCCACTGGTCCCTTTTTATATTGCGCTGGTTTCCAGTTTCTTTCTCTCAAACTGTGTCTCACTCTCTCTCTCTCACTGTTTTATTGTCATTTGCTTGCTCGTTTGTCTCAGATGGCTAGCGCAATAATGATGAAGGAGGAAATAAGAATGAAAGAGAAAAATAAGGAGTAAGGATGAAGTGGAAATCGAGTTTATATGCATCACTAGAAAATATTAGAGGTTTTATATGATATGAATCACTTAAAATAAAACCAAGAGCAGTGTATGTGTGTGTTGGTGTGTAAATTGATTATACGATAGACTAGTGCTTTGATTCCCCCAGTAATGCCTGGCCAGCCCAATTTGATAGTGCCTCAGACACATTTTCCTTCCACACACACATGAAGAAAGGAAACAGGGAAGCCTAACATTGTCTTGACCTATCAGATTCCTCAGACAAAGTTGATTGTATCAGCTTTATTCCAAACCAGATTACAGCTCTGGGAACATCTACTTCACTTCACACCTATCGGGATCTATTGTTGGGAGTTTGATTGGTTAATGTAGACTTTGCTTTTCAGTCAGCAACAATGTCCCATTTAACATTTAGCACTTTAAGGGCACTGACACAAAGACACAGAGAGAGAGAGAGTGTGAGAGTGTGAGAGTGTGAGTCTGGAACAAATCCAGCTTATTATTATGCTGTGAATATGAAACTCTCTAAGGAATCGACGACAAGGTCCAGACTTGGTTATATTTTATAAGGCTTTATTTCCACCTGTCACTGATGTTGTGTGATGGATGAGTGTGGCGGAGGCTTCACAGTTAAGTGCTCGCCAATTGAAACAATGAGTGAGCATATTTAACTTGGTACATCATGCTGAGATCAGTCTGGATAGAAGTGATATTAGTGTTTGTCAGCTATTACATCTAAATTAATAACTGTGAAAAGGAGTAGAACAATAGTTCAACCAAAAACATTCTGTCATAATTTATAGCCTGCATTATTTATACATTTATTCAAATTGTTCCAAACTTATTTGACTTTCTTCTGTGGAACACAAAATGAGAGATTTTGCAGAACGTTCATCCTGCTTGTTTCCATTCAGCAAATATAGTGAGTGTGGCTGTTACACTTTTGTGCAGTCAAACACAAACAGACACTAGGTTTGACATCAGTAATACCAAACTCATGTACTAACATTCAGAAGTTTGGGGTCAGTAGTTTATAAAAAAAAAAAATAAGGAATGAATACTTTTATTCAGCAAGGATACATTGATCAAATGTATCAGTAATGACTTTTATGATGTTACAAAATAATAATAATAATAATAATAAATGCTGTTCTTTTGAAATTTCTGTTTATCAAATGTGTTATTGGAGCACCAAATCAACATTACAATTGATTTATGAAGGGTCATGTTACACTGAAGACTGGAGTAATGGCTGCTGAAAATAAAGCTGAAAATCAGCTTGCAAATAAAGGAATAAATTAAGTTTTTAAATATATTAAAATAGAAAACAGTTATTTTAAATTATAATAGTATTTCACAATATTACTGTTTTCATTATATTTTTGATCAAATGAAGCGTATAAGAGATTTTTCAATCAATCAATCAGTCAACATTTAAGACTACATTTCAGTCTGTTTTTACTATCAAATGACTTCAAAAGATTTGGAATGTAGCAAATGAGTTGTATGGACTACTTTTATTAAGCTTTTGTGGTGTATTATTATTATTTTTTTCAGTTTTGAAGCTTGACAGACACTGTATTCTTCAGTTGAATGGAAATGAGCTGTGTGAACATTCTACAAAACACCTGTTGGTTCCCGCATAAGAAACATGTATTTGATCTTAAATAGTAGAACATTGTACTAGCAAATCCAAGGTCAGGGGTTTGAATCCGAGGGAAAGCAACAACTGATCAAATGTAAATGCAATGTTACTCGCTTTGGATAATATGTGTCTGCCAAATGCTTAAATGTAAATGCAGAAAAAAAATACAGGTTTGGAACAGCCTGAGGGAGTAAATAATGACAGGATATTTTTGGAGTGAACTTTGCACTGAAGCATTGAAAACAAATGTTTATTTATTGAATTATTTTACAATTTGTGATAAATGTGTAATGTAGGCAATTATGTGCCAGGGAAGTATAGAGTAAAGTAATCCATAGCCGAAAATCTGTTTACACTTCACATCATATTCCCACTCATTGTCAGCAGTCCAAAATTTCAGCACATAGATCAATGAAACACAGAAACACATTATGACATATCTTTTAGAAACCTTCCACTTAACTCCAATAGCTCTGAACCGTGCGCCAATGCACATTCATCTGTATTGATGCAATGAGAAAGTTCATTTATTATCCCAGAAAGTGAGTTTAAACTCATTCAGATGGTGTTTATTCACAAATACCTGTGAAATAGGTTGACTGAGCATGTTTTATAAATCAGTGTCAAAAAGCGACCTACTGTAGTTTACCTGAATTCTCCATAAGCTAGAGAAAATGACGCGCGCCTCAGGTGAACTATACGACTCCTCAAGAAATTTGCTTTTAGTTGGACTTATAAGAAAGGATCACTAATGAGTTAGAATGCATGTTCCGCTGACCCGTTAATCGCTTTCATAACACCCACATCCCCTCGTCTTCCCTCCTCCCTCCTGCACACGAATATGTGCAGAAAAGAAGCGCAGACCTGCCTAGCGCGGAGATCAGAGTCACTGAGAATGAGGAGAAACGAGCGCGCCTCACTGAGCGGAGACTGGAGATGCATTACATGAATCAGTTGGGTTTTTTAAAAATGATTCATTTAAAATGTATAGCCAGCATCCATTTATTAAATGTAACCGCATATAAATTCCCGAGGAAGGGTGTCCAATTACAGATATATTTAATGGAAGAGTGCAAAGACACCTGCATTCCGAAGCGCACATTTTGTTTTCTGATCGTGGTGCCGAAAGGGATTCGGTCTTAATGCGGTGTTTACCTGTTATCAACTATAATGGCGGAACTGGAAGTTTTAAAAAACATCACTTTTGAGAAGGGTGAGTCATGCATTACGCTGCTATAACATCAGCCACATAACTGATTTATTTTCTAGCATGTGTCCACGTTACGATGCAATTGTGCACTGGTTTTTATTATTGTTTATTTTCTGATGGGTGTCATTTTGTTCTCTTATGATTAGGCACTTAATTCAGGTTAACCAGTTAGATACTAGAATAAGTCTCATATGAAGCATTTTAATATAAGTGATATTGGCAGTGTGTCTTTTTGAGCTGTGCTTGGGTTTGTACACGCATGACTTTAAGTGAGAGGAGCTGTCCAGGGTTCTACATCGGAATGCTGTTGTACTCTGTGGGAGGGGGTAAGAGATGCTCCAAAACACGAATCTACAGGCTGTGGCTAATTGAATGTTTGCCATCTATTTAGTTCTCAAGCTGCGAAACCTAATGTTCTGGTTTGAGGATCTGATTTGTGTTGCCAATTATATTAAAACCATTACAGTTCATTATGAGGAGCGTTTCCATAGGTATTTTGGAGCAGTATAATAGAATAGGATTTTTTACTCCTGCCTTAAAGCCCTGCTTTATTATGATAGGGTTAGTTATTGTTTTTGGTGCCATCTATGTCGTGATCTGCAATTAGATTTCGGAGGCGAGGAAGCTAAAAATCTGGCAGCTATTCTGGTATTACTAAATAACAGTAGAGCATGGTGCTAGCAGTGCCAAGGTTATGGCTTCGATTCCCAATGCATTAAGTGATAAATTGGATACTTTCAAGGCAGTGCAAGTCACTTTGGATAAAAGCGTCTGCTAAATGCATAAATGTACATGTATACTTTCTGAAAACCTATTATGATGGTACTCATAGTATGCATATATTTGGTAGTAAACAAAACAAAAACACTATTAAATAAATTATTAATAAAAAATGAAATACTCTAATTTATACAGATTTACAAATACTTCTTGCGTCGTGCTTTTGACATCAGCAGTTCTGGGTTCAAAACCAAGCACATTTTGGTTGCATATAGTGTTTTTATATCAGAAACAGGGTCACACGTGGTTGCATTTTATTTCATGATTTCATTACAAAACGAGATCAAACATATGTCTGAGAGAGGGGCGCAGTGCTTTAGTGGTGCTCTGGGCGAATATATCACCTCTGCCACTGACTACAGGGAAACATAATGCTTAATGTAATGAACTATAAAGGTGTTTATGAATGTGTAAGCCGTGATGATAACCAGGGTCTCGTAGGGTCATTCCTTTGGTACTTTCTGCAATTCTTTTAGCCCTATGTTGTAGAGACCTTGATAAAGGATTTTAATTGTCATTAGAAATGTTGTGCACTATTCTTTATAATGGTGCCATTCATCAATTAAAAGATTGATTGTGGCACTCTTCATGTGTAAAATACCAGCACAACAATAATAAAAGCTGTTTCGTCCCTAAGTAAGACATGTTCCTGGATCAGCAACTGTCCAAAAATATAGACTTAACCCAATCCCTACCCCTAAACCTAACCCTACCCATAATTTATTCCTAAAAACAGTGTGCAATTATAGCTGACTAACAAGGGTGTAGAAGTACCCAACCCTGATTGTAAGCCTAAAACAGATATTTCCTGAAAAGTTATCCCTCAATTCTGATTGGTTGATAGGAATGTTGTTCCAGGATCAACAAGGATGTTGATCCAGGAACATGTTGTACTTGGTGAAATCACGGTCACCTTCGTCCCTGCTCCACAACGGAAAGACCTTGCTGTTCTCTTTTATACAGTATATCATGTCAACAGGTTACTCTCTTTTGTTTCTGTTTGTTTTTGACTGCAGTGACTGTTTGGTACTCCCCCACAAAGAGAAAATAGGTCCTTCATGTTAAAAAAGTGTTTTCCCTCTCAGATAATGATGATTCACTGCAGTATTCCCTTTATTTTCAGACCTCATCTACATACACCTGTCCCTTTTCCTTTCCTTTCATTTCGTTTCCATTTTTCCTTTCCTTTCCTTTCCTGTCCTGGCCTGTCCTGTCCTGTCCTTTTTCCCTTTATGCACTGACTGTCGTTACTCCTTTCTGTCTGTGAAGGTGTTTTGTCTCAGTGTCGGTCAATTGATTTAGTAAATTATAAGAGAGAAACCTAATTATCCATTAACTTGGTAATGAGGTTAACTAAGATGTTGTTTTTTTGGGTTGTACTGTAGCCCCTGTCTTAAGTGATCCCTTGAGAGTAGCAAGCTCAAGAGAATGGACATGACTTTTCATTTTAATGATGAATGTAGTCATAGGCCTTTACGATCACCCACTCTGTATAAACTAATAGACTTCAGTTGCACAACCAGCACCATTAGAGGCAAGCTGGAGGCACATTTCCATTCAATGCATCGCCATGGCCATTCTTTCTGAAGTGGAGAAGATTAGACATTTCACAGGGGTACTCGTTTCTGTTCTGTGAGATATCCGTATCAGCTCTGCACCATCCTTGTGCTGGGTAAAGGGAAATGGCAAAGGGGGAGGGGCTTTCCCAATTGGCCCAAAATCTTACTGAGCATCTCCCCAAACACCAGCCTGCCTAACAGTGCTTCTTTGAGGTCAGAACTAGGAACGCATGGAGGGAACCCTGTCAGAGCAGCAGTCATGAATATATTAAGATTCCGCACAGTTATTTTTGCTCTAATGGATTGTGGGGACTCAGTGGGGGTTCTTGTTGAAAGCGTGGTGGTGCAGTTTGAGTGAAGGCAGTAATATCATAATTTTTTTCTAATTAAGACAGAGAAGATGTGATAAGTGGTTATTTCCTCTGTTTGGATCCACCATTTAGTGCGTGGATGTTGGGGATCTGCCGTTCTCAAAAAGAGAGCTCCGCAAGGAACCAGTGTCCAATAGTGTCCACCAGGGCGCTATCATTGGTCTTTAATTAGTTCCCATATTTTCCCTCGATTTCCACAAGACGTAGCTCCAGCTTTCCTGAATACCCTGACAGAAGGTTATATTTTCAATATAATGAAAGAGAATGAGGACTGGAATTGCTCCAAGCTCCAAAATCATAAAAAGTACTATAAAAGTACCATAAAAGTGGTCCATGCATCAATATGACAATGTATTCAATGTATTCTTCTGAAGCCATATGATAGCTTAGTGTGACAAACCGATGGACCGTGTCTTTAGTGTCATTGTGTCGCCTGCCAATGACGTCATACACCCTTGATTTCTGGTTTTGTTTTGTAGAAAACATGGAAACACCAAAGACGCTTTAATATGCTATGCATTTTATTAGACAGGTGACGACCGCACAGAGTAGCATTATAACAGAACGTTCAAATGTATCTAGTATGATAAAACAGTGCTGCTTACTTCCGCTGCTTTCTGGGAGGAGCGGAAGTGGTCGACTGTGGCATAATAAAAGCTCCGCTGCTTTCGAGCCATGTGTCGCACTCGTTTAGCGGCCTCCTTTTGCTTCGACGGCTTTCAGCCTCACCCTGCTTCATTCTACTACGTTAATAAATCATTAGCTCATCCATGAACATGATTTCTGCCCGAGTCTCGTCGGATTGCATCGGCTGTGGGGATGAAGACGACAACTCACATGATTCCACACGCAGTCACGGCGTCATCAAACTACGCCTTTGTTTCTTTATTTATTTTGAATACGCGCCCTCTAGCAGCGAAAAATTACATATTGTGCCTTTAATAAATCTTTAATACATTAGCTCATCCATGAACGTGATTTCTGCCCGAGTCCGATTGGATTGCTTCAGCTGTGGGGATGAAGACCACAACTCCCATGATTCCACACTCAGTCACAGCGTCATCTAACTACGCCTTTGTTTCTTTGTTTGTTTTGAATACGCGCCCTCTAGTGGCAAAAAATTACATATTGTGCCTTTAACTTCACAAAACTGATCTGAATTATGTTCATGAAACAGACTGATCTGATCCTCGATATTGTCACTGAACAACAACATAAATGTTGGTCTGCTTCTCACACAGAGCTAACATATGTCTTCAGAAGATGGAATATAGTATATATGGGCTAAGTGTATTGTTCGCTTGTGTTCTTTTTGAAGCTTGTAAACTTCCCTTTCATTGTAAGTGACCAATTTAAAGGGTTAGTTCACCCAAAAATGAAAATTAGCCAATAAATTACTCACCCTCAAGTCATCTTCGGAGTATATGACTTTCTTCTTTCAGACGAATCCAGCCGGAGTAATATTCAAAATTGTCTTTGATCTTTCAAGCTGTTTAATGCCACTCAGCGGGGGTTGCATGCATCAGTCCAAAAGAAGTTAAATAAAAAGTGCCCATCCATAAAAAAGTGTCTCACATGGCTATGGGGGGTGAACAAAGGCCTCCTGTAGCGAATCGATGGGTTTTTGTAAGAAAAATATCCATATTCAAAATTTAATAATGTTACAGTTTTCATAATGTAGAGAGTGCATTTCAGGAAACTAACTGAGGTCAAATAAACCCAACGTGTCATTGTCTTGATTACGTGCAATAATTCTGACAAAATGTAAAAAATAAAATTTTCAAATTAATTATCACAATTATAATTTTGGAGCAAAATAATTGTGATTATCAGTTTCACCATTATCATGTAGCCCCATAGTGTTATAATATTATTCTTGTCAAATAACCCTTTTTTTATTCATATGCAAATAAAACCAGCAAGTTGTAATACTATGGAGAGCAGAGCACCCAGATTTACTTGTAAAAATATTGTCTATTTAATCTTTCCCCTTTTCTAACCTCAAAAGAGTCTTTGGAGTCAAGAGAGTTTAAATGCCACATTACGGGCCTTCTGCCTGCTGCGTCTGAGATGGACGTCTTCCTGCATCTGACCAGCGGTCAGGACACATAGGTCAAAAACCAGTGCCACGGACTAATACAATTTCATATGTGGATGAATTAATTTTCACTCTAGCATGTGCAGCTCCTAAGACCGAGAGAAAACGAGGACACCGAGAACTTGAAGATCTGAAGACGTCAGAGAAATCCATTCATATTGCAAATTGTGAGGCTAAATGATTTATAGTGGATGTTCAGCTGATATCATGAGGAGTGGAGGGGTTTTCAATAAATTAGTGACTTCCCTTCCAGTTCCACTCGTGCTTCATAAGCACAAAATTCACGGGATTGGACCGCAGAGAGATCCACCCACACTTGGAATTTAAATCCCCCCTCTTAGGTTTTTCAAAGAGCTCACTTTAGATGTTTTTTTTTTAAACTCTTTCTTGACCCACATTGGCTTCTTTAAACTTTATAATGGTTTTTATGCACACTGTGTGCAACGTGTACTTTTGAAAACAAAAAGACAGATTTTTGGGGGATTACACTCGTGTACTCGTGTTATGTCATACCATTAATATTATCTGCTTTCTCTTCCATCTCCATTACTTATGCTGCTCACTTTGACCCTCTAGGACAAAAACACATCTGTTCAAAGCCCCACCATCATGCACATTTTCCCCACAACAATACATTAGCTATTCTGTGTAAATCCCTGCTCGGTACTGCTTTCTACTGTCACAAAGGTTCAAAGGCTCCGTGTGAATAGCTGGCGGGATAGAAGATAGATGACCAAAGAGAGGGTGGAGTGAGGGGTTCTGGATAAAGAAGTGGGCGTTAGATGTGGACACTCAGAGAGAGATTACGGTTCTCAGTCTCAAGGGAAGGAAGCAAGAGAGAGTTCTTCAGGAATGACACTCAGTTTCGAGCGGTCACCTTTGTGTATTGATGGCATGAGACCCTTCTTCCTGGCATCAGAGCGCTCGGCCATGGTCAACGTAGCGTCTCTTTTGGCCCGTAGGTTCTACCATGTTGGAGGCAGCGTGGCGGTGCCACAAAAGTGTCGTTTGGCATATATAGGTGAGACGTTTCTTGTAAGAGTAAATGTGTGTGGGGGAATGCACATGTATTGGTTATCAGCTGATATATATTTTTATTAAATTTTTTGTACCAGTCGTTATTGGATATTTAATTTGTTTATGCTAATTTCCCCTGCTTTTACAATTAGGCTACCTTTGCCATTATCTAACATTTACATTTACATTTATTCATTTGGCAGATGCTTTTATCCAAAGCGACTTACATTGAGGAATTGAGTGACGTACGTTGAGGAATACAACAAGCGATTTACCATAAGGTGGCAATAAACTCGAGAAGTGCCTGTACGTAATACAGGTTATCTAAAAAAAAACAAAAAACTAATACAGTATTGTCACTGTTAAATTGAATATCATTTTCATTATTATAATAGTGATTGATTATTTCATTTAGACAGAATGTAAATATACACACTACCGTTCAAATGATTGGAGTCAGTTTTTATTTTTTTTAAGAAATCTCTCATGCTTACGAAAGCTTTATTTATTTAATATAAAAAAAATACAGCAAGTATTTATAAATGCAAATTAAACCGTTATATTGTTAACTGTAATAAGAATTTGTTTTAGTGTCACATGATCTTGAAATCATGCTGATTTGGTGTTCAAGTAAAATGTCTTATCAATGTTGCATTACTTAATATTTTTGTGGAAACTGTGATACATTTTCTGGATTTTTAATAATAATAATCATAATAGTAAATAATAATAAAAATAATAATAGTAAAACAAAAAATTATATATATATATAAATTACATATACTAATCTGCTTATTTTCAGCATTATCTGTATTTGTGTTTATGTGTGTACTGCTCAGCCAGAGATACATGATGCAGAACTCAAAGTCAATTAGTCTTATTGCTCTTTATTGTTTCATGGCTTTCCAGCTGTCAGTTGGGCTGAAAGCACTAACCTCCTACTCCCTGCTCTGAGTCCTAACATTAGCTTGTATGTTCATTAGACTGACATTTGTGAGCTTGCGTTTTTACCACTACATTGCATCAGAAATGAGAGTCAATTGGTAAAGAGCAAAAATGATGCTCTGCCTATTATCACCTCTCAGAAACAGTGGAAGACATCTACTCAGGGATTCAGAGCCCAAGAGAGGAAGTGAGAATGATGGCATGTGCATAACATGTTTTTTTCCCCCTGCCTGGTATTCTACCCAGAATGAGTGTCTGTTTTATGGAACAGATGGCTTGAAATGCAGCGTTCTCCTACAAATGTAAACATAAGCCAGTGTTTCGGCTATTTAAGATCAAGAAAAGGTCTGTGCTATGAAAAGGTGCACAGCTTTTTTTTTAGAAACACCAAAGTATTTAAATGCTGCATTTGTTCCTGCATTTTGGATGAGTGCCTATTCCTGTCTGTCCTGTTTGAGTTTGAGTTAATTAAGCAAGAGCAAAATGAGTTGGATTTTGATGCATGGGATGAGATGAAATTGAAGTGCTGGTAAGAATGGGAGCAAATCTATTATCAGATATTTGATTCTGAACAATGAGAGCACAGCGTTTGCACAGCTACATTGTTGGGTATTTATAGCGCAGACTGTGCACATACACCGTTTAATCTGCTTTATTGGTGTGTGTGACATGTTCCACATCCAGATCCTCTTCCTCACAGCGCTCTGAGGCACTGTGAACGCTATGGCAGTGCTGCTAAAGCATCTCGCTGACTTGGCTGTGGCTCAGATCTGCCCTGTGGAGGGAGTCTTTTATCCTCTTCTGGTGGAAAGAGGCAATATGTGGTTATTGCTTTGGTTATAATCTAACCTGATCTCATGATGATCTTGGTGGTGATCAAGATAACAGTGCTTATGATTAGAGGCTGGCTGTTATGATTTTTTCAATAGCTGATACTGATGCTGGTAACTAGACAGCTGGTTGACTGATGGCTGTTGTAATGCTTATATATGTTACAGTTGCATGGTGTTAAATGAGATGTACACAAAATTAAAACACTTTTTTTTTTTACTCCCTAAAAAATGAAAAAGAAAAGAAAACTGAAAAGGTTTTAACGTACTGTATGTAACATAATTTAGAAAATCATCATTTAGCAAATTTCAGGACCTTAACCAGCTGACTCTTCAGCACAGTTCAGCAGTTCAGCCTGTGTGATGTGATGTTAATGCATTGATGCATGTGATTCATTAAATATGTTGACATTATAACTGTTTAATTTTATAATGTATCCATTTATCAATACAGAAGGGGCCTATAATAAAAGTCAGCCATTAACACTCTTATGGTGAAATACAACTATGTAGCTCAACAAGTATAAAGTACTGTATTTCTGAAGAAGCATTAATGAGAAGACTGTCATACTTCCGCAGCAAAAAACATCTTTGTACATATGTCAGGAACGTGTGAGGATTGATCGATTGACTGATTCAAAATTATTGAAGAGGCATTAAATTAATTGCATTTATTGTGTGCTTTTATACAGCAAATGCATGCAAATGAATTGAGCAACCCATAAACATAAAAATACAATAATAATAATAATAATTATTATTATTGAAATGTAATATAATTAAAATAATTATACAAATTGTGAACTGATATTGAATTATTGAATCTATTGACAGCCTGTCACAAGTGTGTTTGGTAACAGGGGCAGTGTTTGCGTGTGGCAGAGTATGGCAGTTGCCATACACTAGCATTCAGAGTTCAGACAAAACATCATGATGATGCTTGTTAAAGATAATCCAAATATTTTTAGGAGAACAGACCTGAACATTGCTAGTTCGACATTCCTAATAGTGACAATTCACGATGAGCACTGATAACAGCGACTTTGCAACAATTTTTTTTACCTGTGTTTTGGTCATTAAAATGTTTCTTTATTATTATTATTTTAACAACATAGAAATCATAAGATTGTACAAAATCATATACAGTACATGTATGCATTATTGCAAAAGTAATTCTTAATAACTTTCTGTGTTGAGTGTGTGTGGTCGCAGTATATTGCATCAATTTATCGTATTTTTGATTAGCACCCAACACTGCCCACTTATGCCATAAAAACTTCACAGAGAAGGCAAGACATTTGTTTTTATATTTAATGCTGTTCACTGTAAATTTTATTTAACACTAAAACCGCCAGATGTCGCTGTATACCTAAAATCGCCAGCGGGTAAATTTTACCCACACACATGACAGCTGTATTTATATGGCTAAAGAAAATATTATTTCACTGTATTATGTCACTGTCTTCACAAAGAAGTGTCTAGAGTCTTGAAATGATTATGTCTGGTCATCAACTATATTTTTATCCTGTTGTTTTATGTTCAAGACTTTTTAATGTAGCCTACGCTAAATCCATAACGGTCAGTAGCCTAAGCTAAAAAAAAAAAAAAGCCTGCACTGACAACAGAAATTAGAAGGTAGCAGCCTAAATATTTGGGTGGTGTAATATTATAATACAATGTCATTAATCAATATATTAAGGTAACCCATGCTATTTAAATTACTAAAATAGCTTATAGACAATAATGAGCAATAATAATTCACCACACTGCATAGGATGATGTGATGACAAATTCAAGCGCACAGCTTCACCTAAATATTTATTAATTTGTTTAGTTATATAATTTATAATTTGAATAAGAGAACAACAACAATAAACTTTGGGTAATCAAAAAAAAGGAGTTAATACTATTAACTAATAGAGGAGCAAGATTAACTAAGCAGTAAGTAACAAGCTCATGATTTAATTAGTTCACAATTATGAGCACTGTTTCGAAATTTGAAAACATTTGAAAAACAGCCACGGGTAAAATTTACCCCATGGCAGTTCTAGTGTTAATAGTGCATCATGCACTTTGTTTAGGTATAATGTGGGTTTACTATTCAGGAATGTTGTTGTATGTATGGCCACAGGGAATTATGCCATATCAAATGCACAACGATGAAGGTGAAGTTCCAACAAACTTTAATAATCCACAAGGCAGAATCCACAATTATTTTGCAATTATTTTTAAGACCCGACACTGAACTCAAACTGAACAGAACTAGTGAAAATAACGACACACACACACACACACACACACCCTACACCAACCCTACACCTAACACTACCCCTTACAGGTAACTTTGTGCGTTTTTACTTTCTCCAAAAAACTCACTCTTTATGATTTATAAGTGTTTTGAAAAGTGGGGACATGGGGTAATGTCCTCATAAGTCACCTTCTCCTTGTAATACCTATGCCCAGGGTGCGAACTACAGGGGAGCTCGGCTCCCCTTAATAAGACATGGGCTCCCCTGAAAACGTGATTTGTGAAATTTTGGGGGGTCTCAAAAAATATTGACAATGTGTTATTTTGACGTGCAATTTCAGTTTTGTGTAATGTGATCATCGTGGATTATTATGTGTAAAATTGCAAAAACATCATTCATTCATGCATGACGGCGATTTAAACCTAATTCACTTCAATAAAGATAACTATACATGCTATTCTTGTCATGAACATCAAGGTGTGGGGGCCCTGCGGTGCAAATTCCACTCATGTTTAGTACATGTTAACTCAAAGATTCGTAGAAAAAATATAAACGCTGGACTCTGCGGTCTCTGTGCGCGCACACACGCACCTGAACATAATGATGAAATCAAATAAATAACCATGACAACTAAAGGAGCGGGGAAACAGTGCAAAACACCAACAGAGTCCATGAGGGTGTGACACAGTCCTGTCTGACTCCTATTATTTAAACCCATAATTATTTTTAAGAACTGTAAATGTATATCCAGAGCCAGTGCTGCAGGACAGAGCAGTTTGCTGAACCTGTGCACAGGTGTTTGACTGCATAATGCATGTCTCATCCTCTGTTTTGTGTTCCTGCTCTGATGGATCTGAACACGCAGTGCTTTGTGATTTAGGCATCACAGAGCCTGAGCCTCTACGACCCAATTATTCACTGTTTGATATCTCCCTGTACTTCTCACCAGGCTGCTTTGATCTGCTCTCTCGTCTTCAATCGATACCTATAAGGACACACACTCTCTCTTTCTTATTTACACTTTCTTTGTCTTCCCCCTCCTGTCATCTTTATCTTTCCAGGGTCAAAAGCAGGTAAAAGCAGTGACGCTACAGTTCTATAAATTACATTTTGCTCTGCTTTTATTTTTTAAATTTTCTCAGCTGGCCTCTGAATTGAGCTTCTGTTTTCCTCTCTGGCTACTCTGTGATGCTCTGCTAAGCTACAGTCCTGCCTAAATCCATCTGTCCCACAGAACAAATATAGGACTATAAGTATGTTCTCTGCCAATAGCTTTGATTAAACAATCAGGTGGACTGCATCGAGAAATGGGGCATGAATAATTGAGCTAGAGATAAATCTGTTCTTACTTTTTACGCTTTTAAAGTCAACAAAAAGAGGGGTTTGCAACCCATTGGTGGGGCTGCTGGCTGCGACTCGGGCTCGTTGGCTGCACGTGTTCATGCTTGATGTAGTTTGGTTGGCTTTTTCATTGGTGTGATAGTGAGGCTAATTGGTAGGGTCTTCTTTTAAACATGTATTTTTTAATTTTTTCCTCTTAAATGTTGTCGTGTTGTATTGTATTGTGTTGAGTTACAGTATGTTGTTTATTATTGTAGCTTTGGATCCAAGACAGTTTTCCCGAAAGGACAATAAAGTAACTCAGTCATTCACTCATTCTACAGAATGAATCAGACCTGAATATACGTTTGCAGTTTTGTCCCTGACACTTTTGAAACTTTAACAAACTTGGTGTTGTTAGCCAAAAAAGTCATTTCAGAAGTGGAGAAAATAATTCACTTTTTTGAAAGACTGCTGGTTATGTGCACTGATGAATTGCACACAATAAGACCAACAACATACATTAAGAAAGTAAATAGGGTTCATTTTGATTCCATGTTCTAAAATAAAAAAGATGGATATAATAAAGATAAAAATAACTCTGTAACACTATATTTTAAGGATCAATTCTCACTATTAACTAGTTGCTTATTAGCATGCATATTACTAGCATATTGGCCGTTTATTAGTACTTATTAGCCACATATTAACGCATTATTCTGAATGACCATATTCTGCATCCCTTAATACTACCCCATACCTAAACTTAACAACTATCTATTAACTATTAATAAGAAGCAAATTGTCAGGGTTTTGCCCTGCCACTGGTTGTCTTGTGTTTTGTTTCTTGTGTCTATGTTGTCTTGTCAGCACATGGCCTAGTTGATTGTTTTTCTCAGCCATGTGCTTCTTTAGCCCCTCCTCCTGGTTTCCTCATTACCACACCCTCTTGTTAGCCCTCATTGAGTCCTTGTTAGTGTAATTCCTCCCTATTTATAGTGCCCCTTGCCCTATTGTCTTTGCTGGTTCGTGGTCATTCTTTCCCCCACTGTGTTTGTCTCTGTCTGTGGATGTGGCTGATTATGTGTTCCTGTCTCCCTGTCTGTTTGATCTTGTGATCTAGTCTTCTATCTAGTCTTCTAATTCTATGTTCTTGTCTTGCTCCTTGTTTTTGGATTTGGTTTGTTTTTGTCTTTTTGCTTTTTTAGTGTTAATTTAGTTATCTTAGTCCTGATCTCTTGTTTTCATTTTTTTGGTTGATGTTTTAGTTATTTGTGTTGGTTATTTTTAATAATAATTTAGCTTTTTATTAGTCCTTTGTTTATTCTCTTGCCTGTCTTGGAGTAATTTGTGTTCCTATGGCGCTATGTTTTGTCTTGTTGTGGTGTTAGAGTTCCTGTCCTGACCTGTTCCTGTCCACTGGTTCCCTTGCCTGGTGTCTGGGGTGCTTCAGGGTTTATGGTCCATAAGTTCTGAGCTCAGCTCTCTGGTGCCTTGCTCTGGTCTCTCCACTGGCCTGGTCTTGCCGCCGCCTCTGCTATAGTATTCTGCCAGTTGGTGTCTGAGGCTGTCCCAGTGGCCTTCCCTAGCTATGTGTTTATTGTGTTCCTGTTGTGGTATCACCTGTGCACCTCACTACCCTTTTGTATTAATCTGTTTTGTCAATAAACCCTTGTCACTCACACTGCAATTGGGTCCTCCTTCCAGATCCCTGACACAAATTAGTAGGAGTTTGTTCAGGGAAAACTCTTAGTTAATAGTGAATATGTGTCACCTAATCTAAAGTGTTACCATTAACTCACTTCATTGTGATGTGATGTGCATGACTTTATTTAAAAGAAAAAAATTCAGTATAATAAAATGTAGCCTATATATGTACAGTGGAATTGTCTTTGTAACTCATTATTATCATGTCATGAAGTGGCAGGGGAAGTTGGTGTCCTGGAAGTGAGGGCTCTTGGCAATCCTTTTCTAAAGTATTTGCACCGCTGTCTGCAGCCTATGTTTCCTTCCCTCGAGATCTGTGCTGAGTCCCCACTGTGCAGAGCGCAGTAATCGGCCGTGAAGGTTTACTCAACATGAGACTAATTTGTTTCAAATGAGCTGGAGAGACTCATGGTAATAACAATGATAGGAGTCTAAAGAGGAGGACAAGAGACTTAGACAGAGAGAAGCAAAACAAGAGAAATGAGCGAGGGAGAGAGACCCTCATTAACTGTTTATTAGTCCTGATCACTCATTAAAATTGATCTCTTAATTTAGAGATCTAATTGATGACCTTTAGATGTAGCGAAAAGAGCAGGAACATGTGCTTGTCTATGACCTTTAACCCTCCTGGGCATTCCTTCACACCCTCCAGTTTTGCTGTTTGCAATTCCTACTTAAGTTGCATGTTATGGCATACTAAGTCAAGTGGAGAGCATGTGTCCTCTTGTGTACACAAATGTTGAGTGTCCTTGTGGAAGTTGATGTAACCTTGGTAGTGTTGTTTCTATGTTTTTAAAATTCCAATCACAATTGTTCGGTCCAGGGAATCCCATGAGTCTGTAACAAGAGCACACAGTCCTCCAGGTCCTTCAAAGCAAGTCTATATGGCAACCTGTAAGAAGCACACAAAGTTTGTATTTTGCACTTGAGTTGGTCTTTATCTGTGAGAAAAAAAAATATGTGAGTGTGGGTTGCAGAAAGCCACCAACTATTTATCCAAATTTATAGTTTTGCTTGCTTGGGGAACAGCAGCCTAGAAATGTTCTAATCCATATGTCAACATTTTACAAAAACTCTCACCAGGAGTTGGAGACTAAACTAAAAAGCAAAGAAAGATAAATACATTGTTTATATGTTGCAAAAAAACATTTGCTACAAGGCACAAAGACCTTCTTGATTTAAAGGCAATCTCAAGCTGGTGAGCTGCCTTTGGTGTCTGCTGCCTGCCTTCGAAAGGCTAAATTCACACTGCATAAACAGACACTGTCCAACGGCAATAGACATGTTTGTTGGGTTATGTTGGACCAGTGTTAACCCTGTCGGCGTTAGTCTGCACTTTTTCATCAACTGAACATGTTCAGTTAGCCTTACCCGGGTCGTGGAATGTCTGAGAAGCGACGTAGCCTAATCTAGTGATTGACGACATTGGCTGGCATCTGTTGATGCACTGTGAATTAGCCTGAAGACAGCATCCTAACCGGGATTGAACTTGAAGAGTGGCTGATTTTAAATGCTCTGTTTAGGCGACAACTCTGCAAATTTTGATGTAGTGTATATTTTAGTATCATTGAGATACTATTATAGTTTATAGATACTATTAAAGGCAGTCGTGGCCCATAATAGTATATTTTGATGCAGTGTTATTTTAATATCATTTAGATACTATTATAGTTTATAGATACCATTATAGGCAGTCATGGCCTAATGGCTAGAGTCAGACTTGTAACCCAAAGGTTGCGGGTTCGAGTCTCGGCACCAGCAGGGATTGTAGGTGGGGGGAGTGAATGACCAGCGCTCTCTTCCACCCTCAATACCATGACTGAGGTGAGACCCTTGAGCAAAGCACCGAACCCCATTAAAAATTGGCTGCCACTGCTCCGGGTGTGTGATCATGGTGTGAACAAAATAGAAAAAAATGTTGGAAAACAAAAAAAAAAGAAATTTGGAACAACATGAGTGTGAATACATTATTTTTAGGTGAACTATCCCTTTAACATCCTGTCTAGGTAGACAGCTCACTAGAGCTAGAGTCTCCATTCCCTTAGAGATTATGGTCCAGTTTTACTAAACGGCAAAATAGCGTTAGAGCGCAATTCCAAAAAAGCGCTAATGGGAGTGGAAATTTCTGTGGGTGATTTGCTGACAATGTGCAAATTATAGAACACAGACGCAGCCAGATCATTTCCATAATGACCAACACGATCTACCAAGAGCAGAGCAAATTAGCGTCTGCTTTAAGACATGCTTTTTTGGAGCGTTAAATAATGGAGCAAATACCAGTAGTTTGATAAGCGCAGACGTTAGTAAATTGCATTGTGTGGTTTATTTTAATTATCTCCTCCCATAAATTTAGCATCTGAAAGGGAAACAAATGCATATTCAATAAGGTCAGGTGCAAAAATAACTATGCCCACACCTTTTCAGCGTCTTTAGTAAATCCTGACAGTACTATTTTAATGCCAAAGGATGGTTTGCGCTGGTGCAAGCTGTTATCTGGCCCTATGTTGTAGCTTGTTGCTGCTCATGTCTGTATTGCAACATGTGCTGCAAACTTATGTTGAAACCCAGCTGAAGACATACAGAGTGACCCCGAGGGTGTCACACCCCTGTAGACTGTCCATTGTGGTTTCTCCCTCTGTGTCCTTATTTGGTTGTTCCTGTCCTCATTATCAGTTAATCACACTATTGTGCTCACCTGTCTGCCCCTCGTTATCTGCCCTATATTAGTTCCTGCCTCTTGTAGTCTAGTTTGTCGGTTATTGTGTAATGGTGTGAAATTGTTATAATTCATCAAACTTTGTTTGTTACTTTGGTTAAGAAAAACCAAGTGCAGAAAGACTGGGTAAGGGATGACCCATCGTTTCATTATGAGGGAGGGGTTGGGAGTATATATAAAATGATTGCGGAATGGAATGGATTTATTACACCGCATTTAATCGTGGTGTTTATCGAACATTATAATCACACTACTTTCTTGTACTGCATGTGTTTGTTTAGAAGAATGTGTCATGTTCTTTTGTGTTGCTGATGTGGTATAACCCTCTCTTAGGGTGGTCGGGATTTGGAGAGGTATGTGGAGGAGTTCCTAGAGCTCTCTCACCAGGTGAGCTGGTCTGATTCTGTCTGTTTTCGGCTGGGGCTGGATGATGATGTAATCGGCGGTGATCTTCCCACGTATAGCTTTCCCCTGATCGAGCTGGTTAATCAGGTCCTGTATCTAAATGGAGTTAATCTGGAGGTAGAAGAAGTTGGGAGCGATCATCATCCAGTCCCTCCCGAAAACCACCCCGCCTCACCAGCTCACCCCTCGCCCGGACCCTCCACATACCCATCCAAACGTTCCGGTTACCCATCTCATCCCAGCACCATCTCTGTCCTCAGCCCAGAAGTGCGGGCTGTTCCCCAGTTCAGCCCAGAAAGGGCTCCAGATCCCCAGTTCAGCCCAGGAATGGCTCCGAATCCCCAGTTAAGCCCAGGAAGAGCCCCAGCCCCAGAGCCCTATCCCCAGAGCACGCTCCCGTGTCGGCTCCAGCCCCTGAGCCTGCTCCCGTGTCGGCTCCAGCCCCAGAGCTCACTCCCGTGACTGCTCCAGCCCCAGAGCTCGCTCCCGTGTCGGCTCCAGCCCCAGAGCGCCCTCAAGTGCCCGCTCCTCCAGATCGCCGACCAGCGCGCCCCCCAGGATTCCTAGATTTCCCCAAGAAGATTTTGGGGGGGGGGGCATATACCCGTGGCCGAGCCAACGAAGGCCACGGAGGATCCACCATGGTCTCCCGAGTCCCCTGCTCTGCCGCGGCCTCCCGAGGTCCCTGCTCAGCCACAGCCTCCCGAGGTCCCTGATCCACCGTGGCCTCCCGAGTCCCCTGCTCCTCCGTGGCCTCCCACGTCCCCTGCTCCGCCCTGGCCTCCCCCGCCCCCTGCCCCGCCCTGCTCCGCCGTGGCCTCCCGAGGCCCCTGATCCGCCCTGGCCTCCCAAGGCCCCTGATCCACCATGGCCCCCCCGAGTATCCGGCTCCGCCATGCCCCCCCGAGTCCCCTGCTCCGCCGCGGCCTCCCGAGGTCCCTGCTCCGCCGCGGCCTCCCGAGGTCCCTGCTCCGCCGTGGCCTCACGAGTATCCTGCTCCGCCATGGCCTCCCATGTCCTCTGCTCTTCCATGGTTCCCGGATCCACCCTGGAGGCTCTCTGTGGCTCCGCCCGATTCCAGTCCTGCACCAGCCTCCAGGGCGCCCACCCCCCCTGTCTGTCACACCCCTGTGGACTGTCCATTATGGTTTCTCCCTCTGTGTCCTTATTTGGTTGTTCCTGTCCTCATTATCAGTTAATCACCCTATTGTGCTCACCTGTCTGCCCCTCGTTATCTGCCCTATATTAGTTTCTGCCTCTTGTAGTCTAGTTTGTCGGTTATTGTCTATGTGAATGTTACCCCGTGCGTGTGCTCCTATCGTGTATTCATTAAAGTGTTCTTGTATCCTGCATCCTCGTTGTCCTGCCTGTTCCCTGGCACAGCAAGATCATGACAGAGGGAGAGCAAGAACCTATGAGAGGGTTTATTTAAGAACAAACAGTGTGTTGTGGGGGAAAGGTGGAGCCACTGCTTTCATGAGAATGAAAATAAATAGTTTTCTTCCACAGTAATGCTCACTGACAGTGACTTTATGAACACTGTAAGTTTATAAGGAGAGAAAAGTATTGGGGAAGTTTTCTGTTTATGCAGACACTTCCTGGATTGAAAATGGAGTGTTATTTTATTATCTGTGAATATATATTCTGCTTTTACTGGATGCTGTTTGACACTTTTTCTCAAGAAGGTCCTCTGTTTTTACTTTTCCAGTTCTAAAACTCTGGAACAACAGAGGACTTAGTGGTGGGAAAATTAGATCCAAATATCTGGACAAGATGCCACAAAGGCAAAAGAGTGGATTAAAAGTATCTACATTAAAAAATAAAAAAACCCTTTGGAAGCCAGACTAGGCCAGGCACCAGACCAGAGAGCATGTTATTCTGTCACAGTATCTTAATGTGCTTTAGAGAGTGACCTGAGTCTTTCATAATAAGAAGGGCTTTGTTTGAAGAGGGTGTGCACTTAAGAATCTTTCTCCTTTTTTTCTATCTCTGCATCTTGTTTTTTAAGATTAACATGGAAGATATCACTTCTAGTTAGGGCACCCCACAACCACGTTGAGAGAAAGTAGAATAAAAAGGTTTTCTGCACCATTCAAAACTTTGGGGTCAGTATGAATTCCTTTCAAAAGTTAATACTTTTATTCAGCAAGCACACTTGTTAATGTTACAAAAGATTTATATTTAAAATAAATGCTGTTCTTTTGAACGTTCTATTTATCAAAGAATCCTGAAAAAAATGTATCACAGTTTCCATAAAAATACTAAGCAGCACAACTGTTTAAAAAAACAAAACAAAATCAGCATATTAGAATTATTTCTGAAAGACCATGTGACACTGAAGCCCGGAAATCTATTAAAGGAATCATATGATGCGATTTCAAGTTTTCCTTTCTCTTTGGAGTGTTACAAGCTGATTGTGCATAGATAAGATCCCTGAAGTTGCAAAGACTAAAGTCTCAAAACCAAAGAGATATTCTTTATCAAAGTAACAACTCTGCCACGCCCCCCTAAAACGGCTCGTTCTAACACGCCCCCACATATCTACCTCACTATATGAAAATATTTGCATAATGCCGCCCAAATGTGCATGCAAAGAAAGAAGGCGTGGTTTCAGTAACCGCAGTTAGTGTTGAAGCAGCCATGTCAGGGAGACGCTGTGTGTTTCTAGGCGAAAGCAAAAGCACTTTATTTGGCCTTCCGAATGTAGATGCATTTAGGAATCTTTAAGATTACTTACAACAGAACAGCAATGCATTTTATGGACGACCGTTTCGTGAACCTAGGAGAGGAGGTAATTCTGACTTTGCTATGACAATCTGGCGCTTCTGAATCAGCGACTGCAAGTATGTGTTGTTATTAGTTTAAGTATTTGCTATTGACAAATGTTCAAAGAGATGCGGAGTTTTGCGCATCACATCACAGTGGAGTTAGCTGTCTTAACCGTTGCTTGTGTACTGCAAACACATACCAGCTTCATCACTGTGTCTGTCACACGACTCTGTTCCCCTTTCAGGCTCTGTCTTTACATTTATTTTGAAAGATGAAGCTAGCGATTATGGTAAGGGGCGTTACATTTCCAACGAGTGCTTGTGGTGTTCGGCCAATCACAATGCACTGGGTCAGCTGACCAATCAGAGCAGACTGCGCTTGTCGGAAGGAGGGAATTTTGTAGAAAACTAAGCGTTTGAGAGAGGTGGGGCATATAGGACCTACAATAATATACAGTATTTGAAAAATAATGTGTTTTTTGAACATTAAAGCATGTCAACATATTCTGTTACACCAAATACACAAAATAATGATCTTTAAAAAAGCATCATATGACCCCTTTAAATTGAAAACAGGTATTACAATTTCTAATAATATTTCGCAACATTGCTGTTTTACAGTATTTGTAATCAATTAAATGCAGCCTTGGTGAGCATAGTCTTTCAAAATCAAAAAGCGTACCGGCTCCAAGCTTTTAAACGGTACAGTATTTAGGTTGCTTCAGTGATGTTAAATAGTATTTTTGACTTAATTTAGATGACGCACAATTTTTTTTCAGTGCAGATGGTCAAAACAGCCCACCAAGTTTCAGTGTTAGTGAGGACCCTCAATATGGATAGAGTCTGTATTTTAGTGTAAATCTGTGGGATTTTTCTGCCAAGCAAAGTCTTAAGAAAAGTAATAAAGGCAAGCAGTGTAAGGTATCAGTATAGTCATAATCCTCTTTATTGTCCGTTCACAGGGATAGTTCTGCAGCTCACTCATGTCCATAGCACATTCAGTGCAGAACATATTACATTCCAAAGTTTATTATTTAAGGTTAGGGGTTTGTTCAGATCTCCTGAGCAATAGTAGTAATACTTTGTGGTGTTTTGGGCAATATAAACAAGTAAACCACACCACACAGTACCTACTTCCAGTCTTCAATCTGGGTGCAAAGTGAACGTCAGTGTTTGGAGACAGAGAGAAATGAAGAGAAATGAAAAGAAACAGTCAAATGAAAAGAAAGAGGGTAGAGGGTGTTTTAGAGGGGGAATAGAAAGCATTGTCTTTCATGGCCATGTCAAATATAATTGGATTGTGGACTGTGTCCCAATCTGTGAAGTGCTGATAGTGAAAGTGGGCTGGAGGTTTGGTCGGGACAGGAAGTGGATGCTGCCACTCTTATGCTCTCATTTTGGATGAACAGATGAGTATAGGTAGAGAGGGATAATTTAGATAAATGTACAACATGATCTTTCAATGTCTGGCTTCTATAATCTGGGTCAGAATCATTGTGTTTACCCAGAGACCCATATCTAACATAGATTCTCCATAAGCATCTTATCTCAGCGACCTGCTGCCTATCCTGTGTGAATTGGAGCATAAGGAGTATTTTTTTCTTATGTATTCTCTCTCTACTGTACTCTATTTTCAGCCTTTTTATCTTTCAATTAATTTCAGAACTGTTAATTCCACTTCATCATTACAAGCCTTGAATGGCACACAGCGTCTGAGCCTGCGTCCGTTATGCTGTTGATGTGTGTGTGCATCTACATCCTGTTGACATTGTTTCTGAGAGTGAGATTAGATTTTAAACCCTATTCAGTTGTCCTGTCCATTATGTTAAACTCTGCTCCAGTTGATCTACATCCTTCCCAGTACTGCTACAAGCGTGTTCGACAATAACTGAAATAGATTGTAATGTTACGTAAGTACTGGAGTATTATGCAAATATATGGTGTTAAAAGGATCTCTGATGTTTAGAAGGTATTTTCTGAGCATCAGGAAGCTGTGTATGTACAGAGACACTCAAGATGCCTTTTTTTCGGTTGTAATTTACTCACCCTCATGTTGATCTAACATGGGGAAGGGGGTGTTGGGGGATTTTTTTCTAAATGTAAATTTTCAGTGGATAATGATTTATATTTCAATCCGTTTGTCACACAAAATTATCATATAATTGTCAGGGTTCCGGGTAGAGGGATGAGGCGAGGACTCAGTACTGCAGAAGAATGGGCTTTTTATTAAAATAAAATAAACCAAACAACAGAAACTACCCCGTGGGGGAAAAACAGGCTGGCAAGGCAAGGCAAGGCAAGGCAAGGCAGGATCTGGACACGACACATCCAGGGATAGACGATGACGAACTGACGCACGACTGCAAACACAAGGAGAATAAATGGAGAGCAAATGAGGAGGGTAATGAGGGACCACATGTGGGGCAAATTAACTAATAATCAGGTAACAAGATGGGAGGGGTCAAGACAATTGACATGAGCACATGGCACACCGAATCAAAGACAAAAAGCCATGTGCTCACACAAAACAAAACACAAGCACATGGCCAGCAAAACAAATCACAAGCCATGTGCTAGAACAAGAGACACGAACACGCAGCTAATGAGAAAACTCATAAGCCGCGTGTTCACACAAGACAACAAGACAAGCACGCGGCTGAACACAAACCGCGTGCTTCACAAAACACAACACACGTGGACAGAAGAGCGCACGGCCGAGCGAACTCGAGACCACACGCTCCCACAACAGACAGAACATGGAGCGCGAGTGTCCGGACCCCGACACGAAACCGAAACTCAAGACATGAGTGCCGGGATCTGAACACCACGCTCCAACATGAAACAGTACACGCAGACGAGAGCGCACGGCTCGAGCACACTCGAAGCCGCACGCTCACATGAAAACAATGACATGACGCGAGTGTCAGGGCTCTGTCACAAAACTATGAATTACACTAGACCGAAGTGACAGAACCCTGACAATAATGTAATATATCAATAATGTAATATATCAGATGTAAAATACATGCATTAAAATACACATTAATTTTATTTTACTTTTGAGTCATTTTGCTATGTGCTTTTGTAATATTTTGATAATAGTTTTGTAAATTATTTTAATTTCTTTTCATCTAATATATATATATATATATATATATATATATATATATATAATTTTTTAATTTTTTAATTTATGTTGTGTTTTCCTTTTGGTGTGAACCGAAAAATTAAGTTGCTCTTTGGAAACAGTGTATTAATTTCATTTGTCTCCTGTATAGATCACTTGTCGATATCACATTCCATTTTTCGCTTTATATCATCCGAGAGCTTCTTCTTCCCACCACCCCCTCAGGCCACCCCGCTTCGATCGTGTCAGATGGAGAACATACATGTGCTTCACGTACAAAACAGCGTTATCTGCTCGATTTCACATTTTCAATTCTCCTTGGTGACTTCACCCTGAAATCCCACTGACAGCATAAAGTAGTGCTTGAGAGTATTGTGAATGTTTCATCATCTACTCTGATGGAGTAGATGAGCTGGGTGTCAGGGTGCAAACTGATTTTGAAGGAAAAGCAACCATGCCGCATACACACATGCACATGTTCTCCTCTTGAGCTTGTCTTTGCAGCTCTGTTTTGCAGTGAGCCAGACTCAGCAGCGGCAGAAGTTTTATTTAGAGACCTTCAGATCTGTCAGCCGATTGGTCCCAGTGGCCCTTTAGGACAGGGAGTTGCCATCTCACTCAGTCAAGAAGATGAACTGGGTTGCAGGCAGCCTCTGCTGTGTTGCATGATTTTGGCTTTTGTTGGACTTCTAGCAGGCCTCTCCAAATTTTCAAACTTAGTTTTTTTTTTTGCTTTGGCTGTAATTGTGCAAACCCTGACAGTTATCTAATTTTGTCATATCCCTCTACTCAGTGTGCTCCATAACTGCTCTACACGTGTCACAATTAAAATGACGCCCATCGTCACACTATCTAAAAATATCCATAGTGCTGTTATCAGCCAATTTATAGCCTCCATCCGTCAACTGTTACTTATTTGTAGTGACAGAATCCATTTTTATGCCATTTTACATTTTCACCTCGCTGTTTAAGTGTGCGTCAGCCCACTCAATGTTTATGCATGTGTTTATTTTGTACTCACAGTTGAGCGATGCATGAGTGTGATGCAGTCGGGGACCCAGATGGTGAAGCTGAAGAACGGTTCTAAAGGTCTGGTCCGGCTCTTCTATTTGGATGAACATCGTTCCTGTATCCGCTGGAGACCGTCTCGCAAGAGTGAGAAAGCCAAGAGTAAGTCAAACACAGAGATGTATGTAAACATAACAATATAAACAGCTGAAAGATTTTGTTTAATATATGTAAATGATGACGCAGTTTTGTTAGTTAACTAAAAACTGAAATTATATAAAAAAAAAAAATCTTTTTAAATTTTTGTTAATTGAAATAAAGCTGAAATAAAACAAAATATAAATATAAGAAATGTTGTCGTAACATCTAACTGAAAAAGGTTAAGTTGAAATGCTAACATTACTAAAACTATAAGACTGAAATAAAAAAAGAACTAAATCGAAATTAAAAAAGCACTAAAATTAAAACTATAAATTATAAAATAACACTGGCATGTGCAGTCATCTGAAAATAAACCTTGACAGAGTGATCAGGGATTTTATTTAGGGATGGGTATCATTTTAATTTCATCAATTCTGATTCCGATTCCGATTCTGCTTATCGATTCAGATTCTTTTCGATTCCCAGTTTAGATTCCAATGTGATTAAATAATGATATCAAATATTTATCCTGTGTCTCTTTTTTGCAAACCATTTATTGGAGCTGAATACCATGAACAAACATCAACAGGCTACATAAAAACTGGACTCTTTAAGAGCTGTTTCTGTGCAAAATAGAACTGCATGAATCTGGATTTTTTTTTTGCCCCCCAATGGAAGTTGTGGTTCTCTCATGATTTTGAAGAAAAAACATTAGACAACTAAACACTCAAGATGTACTTGTTCCATTACTGGATGAATCAGCGTTCTTGAACGAATCTCTTGTATGATTCAAAGACAAATACATTTTACAGCCCCTTTTCGCCACCTACTGGTGTACCAATGTAATCGTTACACCATGAAAATAAACCTTCATTTGAAGTATCAAATTACTTTCAAAAGGTGATTTAATCTATTTTAATCGCTACCGTACACATCGTACACACAGTTTATATCTGAACTATAAACTTTTATCCCAGTACTTCTGTGATTTGAATGTTTGTAACACAGAAATAATGATACTGTGTGGCTGAAAAGACTGTGAAGCTGTTTCATGCATGATAGATGACAGCTGCTCTCTTTAGGACATTGGCTGCGCGAATGCAGATTGAAATGTTCAAATCACACTGGTGTGATCGTACGCTGCACGAATGAACCAAGTGATCACCATACTGATCGCACACGTCAAAGGTTGAGGAATGAAACAGACGAATCATTGTAATTTAGGAATAGAATCACGTTGGCGTTTGAATAGTGTTCGCGATATTTAACAAGCTATTAAATTAAAGTGCTTTGTCATGTTGGTGGTGACACTTCTCTTGCAAAATGTTTATCTATCACAAATATTATACTTAGCTTTTTTGGCTTCTGATCGCAAATTGGTCCGCACCGGTCCTCACCGATGAAGAAAAAAAGAGCATAGGAATCGATAGGCAGAATCGAAATTGTATCCAATTCCTGACTTTAAGTATCCGATTCTGGAATCGGAATCGATTTTCAATTCTCAACCCTAATTTGATCTAATTTAACTTTAATTTAACTACTTACTAAATAAATAAATGAACATATTTTGAAATATTGATTTCAGTTAAAATGATCTTATATGAGGATAAGAAAATGGAGTGAAATGAGAAAGAGGAAGCTAGCACAGTTATTTAAGAAAAAAAGTCAATTAAACACTTTAAATAGCAATCATTAAAAAAATAGCAGATGCACCACAGAATAGCAGAAGTCTGAGTTTCTTTCTATATGTTTTATGAATTTATGGATATTGCAGAAAATACTGTATGGAACAAGATGCACATAAAATGTCCAAAAATAAATGTACTAAATAAATTTCATAGTTGTGCATCAAAGTCATATGACCAGGCCTCAAAAATTCAGAAGGTTTCCTTTCCTCTTTTGCTCTAGTACCCCCCCCCCCTCATTTCCAGTCTGTTTTTGTGATATTCCGATGTTTTTTTTCTTTACTTGTATTAAATTCCCTATTAATGGAAACAGCTAGTGACAAATCAGAGTCAGAAACAATCTGCTTTCAATGTGTTCCACATCTGTGGTTTACTGATCTCTTTCTCTGTCACTTTCTTGATGTCTTTTTCTTTTTTGCTCGCTCTCCCTTTCTCTCTTTCTCTTTTCCTCTCCCTCTTTATAATCTCTGTATAATTACTTGCTCCCTTCTGCTTCCCCATCAAAGCAGCCCATGTAGATTCTGATATGTTGAGTGTCAGAGCGCAGCTCTCCTCTCTTACATAATGGCTGTGTATGAATCACAGGCCAGGGGCTTCCAGAAACACAATACTCTGCTTGTTTGGGTGAAGTGAATTCTGCATAAGCGCTCCTTTTTTCCCTGGAAGAACGTTCTGTTAGTGTGCTGGAAATAAATCCTGTTCGCTCCTCTCCATATTCACTTTAGGCTTTTGTTAACAGAGCTGATCTGACCTAGCCCAGATGGGTGGATTATTACACACTATGGTTAAAAAAAAAGCTCAAGTGCTATTGTCCCCTCACCCCTTTCTCCCCACCTTCTCTGGTAACACTTTACTTGAAGGGGTGTGCATAAGACTGACATGACACCTTCATAATCATGACATGACACATGTCATGAATATGAAGGAGGTTTTATGCATGTTTATGACAACTGTCATTAAGTGTCATTCGCTCAGTTTTGTCATTTTTAATGCAAATATGACATTATTTGACCTAACCCTAACCTAACCCTACCCCTACCCTTACCCCTAACCATAGCCCATAACAAAGACATCTCAAATAATGTCATCTTTGCATAAAAAATTACATAACTGAGCGAATGACACTTAATGACAGTTGTCATAAACATGCATAAAAAAACCTGTGATTACATGATTATGTAGGTGTCATGTCATCTGTTACGGGGCTGACGAGACGTGAGACGTGCGGATCCATATGCAAGCTTTATTGGAACGAAGACAGAGACGTGGTCATGAAACAGGCATGGGTCAGATGAGGGCAAACAGGTATATGGTGGGCAAAACACAAGAATAGTCCTAGGGCTAGAGCAGGTCGACGATAGAGTAGCTCATTCAGAAATAAAAACAATTCTGACATTTTATATTCTGCTCATGTCATTCCAAACCTGCATGCTGATATTATTTTTTTCAGTGAAACACAAAAAGACATTTTTCAGTCTTCATACTGAAATCTAAAAGGATATTAGAACCAAAAATGACAATTATGTTATCATTTACTCACCCTGATGTCATTCAAAGACTGTATGACTTTCTTTTTTTCCCCTGTGGAACATAAAATAAGTTTTTATTATTATAATTATTTATTATATTTATTGCTATGTAAATCACCTACCTGTATTATTATTATTGTTATTATTATTATTATTATTATAAAAATTGCACATAGTTCCTCACACAAAACTATCATATGGCTTTGAAGGACTTCAAAAAGCGCACACAATTCATATAGACTACTTTTATAGTGGTTTGTTTTTGTCACTGCCTTCGTTGTATGTAAAAGAGCAGCTTTGACATTCAGAATTCAATAGAACAGAACATAATTTTTATTTTTGGCTGAACTAATCATTTAATGGAGGGATTGAGGAGAAGTAGAATCAATTTTTGGATAAATAGATGGAAGCAGAGAGGGAAGGAAAGATTTGTGATCGATTTTGACTGATTGATTTAGACCGATTTACAAAAGAGAGAGATGTACAAAGAGGGAGATAGTGTGAGCTCTTTGAGTCAGTCTGCCTGTGAGCAGTTCACTGCTTCAGGGAGACTTCCTCTGCAGGGAGTTCTTACAGAAGCACAGCCTCACATGAAAGGACCGGCCTTAGAGGAAGAGGATATAAAAAGCCAGAGCTGCTCATCCTCTCCTCCCTTATGTTTATGTCTGTTATTCTCATTAAAGAGGCGTGAGTCATCAGGAGGCAGTCATTATAATCCTCCATAACAGTAGAAACACAGCATATGGCCGCTGGTAATTTCACTTATGCTTTCAATCTAGACGCCAGTTCAACTGTGACCCGTTTTATTGTTTGCATAAAGAGATTCCAGTGCCCTTTGTTTTAAGAACACAATCTTGGAGGAACCAGACGAGCAGAAGAGAGCAACCCTAAAGTCTTTTTAGACTTTAAACTGTCTTCAGATTGAGGATGGTGTGAGACTTGCTGGACTATAAGATGGCCAACTCATGCACAAACACAGGTCACAGTTATCGTTGTCCTCCAAATTTTCACAGGCGTAATCCAAATTGACGTGATTTGCCGCAGTGATCAACAACTTAGTTTGGCTTGGTTTGTATGGAAGTAAAATACTGACAAAAGTCTTCGAAACAAAAAAGCATGTTAGATTGCACTGTGAAAATTGCACTTAGATTGCACTTTGCAGTGAAAAAATAATGCCTTGCTTTAACAGGGCTTGCATTTTTAGGGGCTGGAATTTAACATTGTTGTTCATTTAAGCTGTCAATATTTCAATTCAAAATGTTTCACACACATTTTCATGATTAAAAATTCAATAATTTATATTCACCTTAATATTCGACAGGCAATTTTAAGTCCATTTTATTTCACTTTACAAATTCACTTCTTTATATAAAGATCAGTGATTACAACTCAGCGTCACACAAGTCATGATATAAAGTTAAGGAAACTAAGCAACCGAAATGAATATCTTAGATGTAATGTTAGTTCTGTATTATAATTATATATATATATTATAGCATTATAATCTCCTTTGGTTGAGAAATCTGCTTACATGTGGCTACACGTGGAAACGAGTAACAGCGAAGATGCTGAATTAAATGCAAACACAGCTTTTGAGTCTTAATCAGCTTTTCCGCATATACATACTGGCCCTGATAATCATAATTTACCGCTTGCTCCATTTATGCAAATCAGTTTCTGTGAATGAATGGCTTGCTCTACTTGTTGCTTTGGTCTTGCGCCACCTGCTGGTGTGCGACTAACAGCAGATGCAGATCATGCATCGGTACTCTACTGCTATTCCTGCAGCTCCCAGATGTGCAATGCTGAATTTTGTGAATTTGAACCACTGAATCAGTGGAAGCGAATTTGTAAAGTGAAATAAAATGGACTGAAAATTGCCTGCTGAGTATTATACATCATATTTTAAACAGATTGAATATTTCTGAAGTGAACTCTGGAAGGTGAATATGAATGATTGAATTTTTAATTATGAAAATATGTGTGAAATGTTTTGAATTGAAATATTGACAGCTTAAATAAACAACGATGTTAAATTGCAGCCCCTAAAAATGCAAGCCCTGAAAAAACAAGGCATAATAATGCAAGCACTGTTAATGCAATGCATTATTTTTTCAGTTAGTGTAAGTCAACATGCTTTTTTGTTTCAAAGACATTTGTCATTATTTTACCTCCATAGGTTTGAAAGTGACTTGTGAGCAGTGCTTCATACATTGCTATACTATTGAATGTAGGCAATTAACCTTTTTGCCTGCAACATTTTGTTAATGTGAAATGTCCGCACCTTGAGACCGTAAGTCTGGGGATTGATACTCATTTCCGAATTTAATTAGATTACAGTTCGCAAATCCTGATTTTGATTCAGTTATTAAAACTGAAGTTTAAAATAATCTGCAAATTGCATTTCTTCAGTAACTTACTAGATTCATTAACCGCTCTGATCACTCTGAGTCTGTTCAGTCAGTGAAGAATATCATCAGAGTGATTCAAACTAACTCATGAGTCTTTTTGAGTGATTCTTTTTTGAGTGAAAAGTCACTTGTTACATTGTTTGCTCTGTATGCTTTTGATTAAGTACAACGAATGAAAATGCTTTGTTTGTTTGTTTGTGAATCTGACTTCCTTGTATGTTACTGTGTGCAGCTCATGAGAACATTATTATGTGACATTATTTTGTGGTACATATCTTTCCACATTCATTTCAGGCTGCAAACCTGTAAAATATGCCTGTAAAAGCAGGAAACACTGTCACAGTGTAAAAGATAGATCTTGAAATTTTGAAAATCGATATTTTTAGCGTGCCCTAAAAACAGCCAGATATTTCTAGCACACACAGGAACACAGGCATAGAAATTTACCCACTCACACCCGCTGTACAAGACATGCTTAATAGATCAAAGAAAACGGATTAACATTACATGACATGTAATATAACACAGATATTCTGCTTCGTACAGCTCTGGTTAAATGTTAATACCCCTCTGATTAGCCTTACCAATCGCGCCACTGTTACCAGAATTGACCACTATATTTGGATGACTTTCAAAGTCTGTCCCTTGTCTGCAGACCCTTCCAAGTATTCTCTGTTTTCTTTTCAGTCACAGAAGTGCTGCCTCTTTCCTGCCTGTAATTACATCCATCACAGGTTTTCTGCCAACTGTCATACTTCATAAAACCAGACTTCCCTTCTTCCACAGTATAGATGATCTACAGTATTTCATGAAAATTCATTCAAATTTATCAGAATTACATATAGTATTACATAAAGAAAAGTATTATCCACACATAAATATCTTGAATATCATGCATTTGCCCTCTAATTGGATTGAGATCCAGCTCTTTGTTTTCAACATCTCATAACTCGGGACCTATTCACTTTATGAGACAAATAAAGCAGCCCAATCGCACTCAACAAATGGGCTGACACATTAAAACAGAGCTTTGCTTATTTCAACTGTCAGGATGGCCATTTTTCATGAAAAATCAATGAAAATGCACACTTGCACTCACAAGAAACCTTGCGTGTCCTTACTGTGTGTTTGTCAGCTATGAGATTCTCTTAGTTGTGCATTAGAGCTAATTGTGTTACAGCTCTGAGAAGAGAGAAGGATGAGCTCATCCACTCCTGATGTGCACAGGCAGAAAAGTAATATAGAATATAATGTTCCTAATTAGGTTTCTTTTAAAGAGACAGGCCACCCAGAAATGAAAAGCATACAAAACTTTCATTTTGTGATGAACTTTTTCTGTTTGCACTGTGTTGCCATCCTGAAAACCATTTGTCACACATGTCACAGTGTAACTTGATTCTGTGGCTTCATTGTCCAGCTTTTTCCCTGGTGGTCTTTTCTCTTAACCTTGCTGTAAGTGGATGAAGCAGACCTTCGAGGAGGCTGATAAGAATGGAGATGGTCTTCTGAACATTGAAGAGATCTACCAGCTTTTACACAAGTTGAACGTCAACTTGCCTCGCAGGAAAGTCAAACAGATGTTCCAGGTATGTGGGGAAGACTGGAAAAGTGGAAGCCTTAAAGGGACAGGACAGCCAAAAATGAGACGTTTTCATTTAGTCATCAGATGTATGTGACTTTCTTTCTTCAGATGAATGCAAATTAAGATTTTTAGTGATATAATCCCTCTCTGTGAGTTCATATAAACACAATTTGTAGTTCACGGGAGAAGTGAGCTTACGTTTATGCCAAATGTAAACTCGACCCTATAGTAAAACCATGAGAGAGTCGAGAGTGATGGTTTACAGTTAAAAAAGTTTAAAATTTTAGTATTTTTCTTGCACAGACCTATCGTTTCACTTCTGAAGACATTGATTCATGCACTGGTAGTTGTATGGATAACCATCATGATGGGTGCATGTACTTCTTGTAGCTTCACTATTTGGGAACCTATAAACTTGCATTGTATAAGCTCACTGAGATGGATAATTTTTTCTAAATTTCTTGGTTTATGTTCATCTAAGAAAAGAAAGGCATGAGGATGAGTGAATTTTTGGAGATAATTTTTGGGATGAGAGATTTTTTTGGGGGGATGAACTGTCCTTTTAATGTAAATGGTGTCTGATATGTTGATAAGTCTCGTGAAATTCAGTCAGTATTTCCCTTGCTTTGTAGAAAGTGTGATTTAATCAGGCTCAGGCTGTTCCCTCAAGGCAAGGTACAAATTATAATTTTAACATCTCATTGTTTTCTTTGTACTATTTGTTGAGTAGAGCTGTGCTAACACCATTGTGTTCTATATTGCACCTTATGATTAAGGTCTTGAAAGTTGTATCTCCGATTTTGCTTCAGTTAACTTAATTTCTGTGAAAGTAGTGTTAATTTTGTCAGCTGTTTTCATTTTAGTCTTAGTACCGGGCTAAAATGTCCTTGTTAGTTTTTATCATATTTAGTCAGCCTTATCCTATTTAGTTTTAGGCGACTAAAAGTCTCAAGATTTTAGTCTAGTTTTAGTCCAAGTAAATCTAAAGTATTTTAGTCTAGTTTTAGTCGAAGAAAACCTGAAGTATTTTAGTCTAGTTTTAATCAATGAAAACGTGACATTTTAGCAATACGATTATTATTAATTAACCGTACAGCAGTATTAATTTTGGCAGCCATTTTTTATTTAGTCTTAGTCTTACTCAAATGTACATTTTAGTTATCATATTTAGACAAACTTGTCCTGTTTTTGTTTATTCAATGAAATGTATGAGCATTTTAGTCAGGTTTTTTTAGTCAATGAAATATTAGTCACATTTTCGTCATTCTGTATAATGGTTAAACTGATCAAAAAAATCTATTTTTTCTCAAAATTATTATTGTAATGATTGTTGTCATTTGAGAAATGTACTTGCACTTTCTCCTGTAATCACAAATCAATAGAATGTGGACACATAGCCTACATGTTGTATTTTACCTCATCTAGTGTACTGATTTATTATAGACTTTTTATTATATAAATCAACACCAAAGACTTATGCAATCTCTCTGTCTACATTATGAAAGCAGCTAAAACAAACGAAAAATATTATAACAGAGAAAGTCCTAGTAATTCCACTAATTCCATAATTGCAATAGTCTATTTCTCTATTAAAACAATAACGATTGAGTAAGTGTATTTATTCAGCTATCACAATCGCAAACAATATAGTGAGATCTCATGACAGAACACTGATCGGCTGAATGACGCTTTCATTTAGATCGCTAAACTCCAGCTTGTTTGTTTTTCAGATCATCTGGTGATCATCGCATGGTTGCCAGATTGCTTAAAATAAGCAAAACACACCAGGCAGAAAATGCATCAATTTAACAGCGAAGCTCTGATTCGGGGATTAGAACTCTTGATATCTGGCAACCGCACTCATGAGAGCTCGCGTAGTAGAGGCGTGTAGAGCAGTCTGCAATAACATTTTGTCTCCTTTTTTGACGAAAATAAA
>NW_015505770.1:546716-572239 GCF_001515645.1 Sinocyclocheilus grahami | reverse complement strand
AACAGAAAGTTGAGTGGAAGGAAAAAGTGTGGAAGAAAAATATGCACAACCAACCGAGAGTACTTATGAGGATTGTCAAGCAAAATCAATTCAAGAATTTGATTGAACTTCACAAGGAATGGACTGAGGCTGGGGTCAAGGCATCAAGAGCCACCACACACAGACATGTCAAGGAATTTGGCTATAGTTGTCGTATTCCTCTTGTTAAGCCACTCCTGAACCACAGACAACGTCAGAGGTGTCTTACCTGGGCTAAGGAGAAGAAGAACTGGACTGTTGCCCAGTGGTCCAAAGTCCTCTTTTCAGATGAGAGCACGTTTTGGTTTTCATTTGGAAACCAAGGTCCTAGAGTCTGGAGGAAGGGTGGAGAAGCTCATAGCCCAAGTTGCTTGAAGTCCAGTGTTAAGTTTCCACAGTCTGTGATGATTTGGGGTGCAATGTCATCTGCTGGTGTTGGTCCATTGTGTTTTTTGAAAACCAAAGTCACTGCACCCATTTACCAAGAAATTTTGGAGCACTTCATGCTTCCTTCTGCTGACCAGCTTTTTGAAGATGCTGATTTCATTTTCCTGTCTCTAGTCATGGGAAAAAAGCTCTTTTTTAATAGAAATTAACACTATGTGAAAGACATTGAACTTGAGCTAATACTGAGCAGTAGTAGTTTTGACAGTAAAAGAGAGATGGAGAATTGTGACAGAGAGAGATGGAGGAGACAAAATGAAGACTTTTCACTTAAACTGAGACTGTTGTTCAAAAAGGTCAATTTATACTATTATCATAGAACAGGCATGATGAGACATTTTTTTATTTTATATTTTAAGCTAATCTTCCTTTTATGCATAACGATTGTAGTAGTAGTAATTATAGTAAAGGCATTTAAGGATATTTTCTCTTCAAAGCTTTGAAACCCATTATGTATCTTTGCTCTTTCTCTGCATGTGTTCACAGGAAGCAGACACTGATGACCAGCAGGGAACACTGACGTTTGAAGAGTTCACTGTCTTCTATAAGATGATGTCGTTAAGGCGAGACCTCTATCTGCTGCTCATGTGCTTCAGTGAGAAGAAGGATCACCTGACCGCAGAGGAACTCGGCAACTTTCTGCGTGTGGAGCAAAAGGTCAGTGTAACATTTCTTCCTGATCAAAACCTGTGACCTCTCAGATTCGATATTGTGTCTCTTCATTTACCATATTTACCGTATATGTCATTCTCATCTCAGAATTGAAGCTTGGATGCATGTTAAGGGCCAGTACACATGTTCCAGTGGCAATTTCTGTTTATGATATTTTCATGCTTTTATGAACATACATGATTATTGGAGAAACTTTCTCCCTCAGCCTTACATAGTGTTTTAAATGTAAATCCCATAAGCACTGTCCTGACTGATGTTCCGTAACCGCTTTTGATGCCAAGCTCTTAGCCTCTTCAAGCTCTTGCATCATACTGTGTGCTGTCTATATATTGAAATGGTCCAAAGTTGCCTTGTCACTATTAGACAGGAGTTGAAGCTCCTTATTCATAAAGTAAAATTTTTATTTTACATATAATAAAAAAAATAAAAAAAACAAGAATCTATTTAAATCATCCAAACCTATACTTCCAAGCACAGATATCTTATGGCTTTAGTTCCTCCTACTGGTTCTTACATTAAAGAGCAGGTAAAATATATTTTTTGCAGTTTGTAACGTAGCTATCCTTCATTGTAAAGAGTCTGAAAAGTTGTTAATCAAAAAAGTGCATGATGAATAAAGATATTGTCTCTCAAAAGAAAGAGTCGACTCTGAACTGCCTTAACGAGTCGTCATGTTTTCAAATCTTCTGCCCAGGCCCGGATTGGCCATCGGGGGCACCGGGAGATTTGGCCCACTTCCCCGTTTAAAAATATATCTTTTTTAAATATATTTTATATTTTTGCCTTCCCAATGTACCTAAGTGATCATTTCCGATTTTGTCATTCGACAATAAATCATAAATCGGTCAGTCTTGAGCTCCCGTCAAACAGTTTTGAGCAGAGTAATCAATGTGCGGGACTCGAGGAAGCATCCAGAAGAAGCAGTGAAATGTAGCGAGATTACTTACCTGTTCAAGGATTGAAGTCCAGGTTAGTTTCATCTGTAAATAGCCTACGCTACTGTAGTTTTGTCTTTACTAACCTAGTTGAGTAGCTATTAAACTGCTATCACTTGTTAGGAGCACCCCATTATTATCATCAGTCAGAATACTGTGCTAAAGGACATCATTATCGATTGTAAAGTTACATTAATAAATTATATGTAAGTAGGGAGCTAGTGCAGTCAGCAACACACCAATAATATGAGTTACAGCCTAATAATGCAATAGTGTGTTCAGTATTATGATTTTTTTTAATAAATGCCGCCCACTAATTTTGACATTTAGGCACTTTAGAAAATGTGTTTTAATATATTTGTATGAAATATAGGTTTGTTAAATCTAGGGTATTTAAGTCATTTTAAGATAAATAACAATATTCTGTGCTAACAAATATTGCGAAGAGGTGGTTTTTTTGCAACAAGGACAAAGTGACCTTATTTACCACGGCCCCAGACTAAGGATTTAGACCTTTTTATGTGATGGCCATACAAATAATAGGGTTGTCTATATGCCTGAATGAGTGTGAGATTTCCCGGCCTGAAATTGCGTCCCAGTCCGGCCCTGCTTCTGCCTGTTACCTATATATGTCACAAGGTAAGACATTTGCATAATCCCCGCCTGCCCGCGAAACACGAACACTCTGACCTGCCCACAAACACTTCCACTAGTTAGTGTGTTTACATCATGTCGACTCTTGTCGAGAAGACATCATGCGTTTTCAGCCTCACTGGGCATTCTAACACAGTTCCCACTCATGCACCACAAATAAGTAAATAATAATAATAATGAATGCAATAAAACTGCTGTCACATCACGTAAAGTACCACATACAATGTTTAAACTTACCACTGAGAAACTTCCTGATCAAGTCGTGCTTGCGATGGAATTTCCGGTTGAGAGACAGCATCAGTATTATCCTCAGGCTCGGATTGATAAGGTAATGTCGATGCCATTTTTGTAACCTTATAGCATCTTTGTTTACAAGTAACCCACCGGAGCAAAAAATTAGGTTACACTTTACTTGAAGGGGTGTGCATAAGACTGACATGACACCTTCATAATCATGACATGACACCTACATAATCATGACATGACATGTCATGAATATGAAGGTTTTTTTATGCATGTTTATGACAACTGTCATTAAGTGTCATTCGCTCAGTTATGTCATTTTTAATGCAAAGATGACATTGTTTGAGATGTCTTTGTTATGGGCTATGGTTAGGGGTAAGGGTCGGGGTAGGGTTAGGTCAAATAATGTCATATTTGCATTAAAAATGACATAACTGAGCGAATGACACTTAATGACAGTTGTCATAAACATGCATAAAATCTCCTTCATATTCATGACATGTGTCATGTCATGATTATGAAGGTGTCATGTCAGTCTTATGCACACCCCTTCAAGTAAAGTGTTACCAAAAATTAATTATGGTGATGGTCATTGTATACGGAAAGACCAGTCACAACAGACTTGGCCAGCTGACCAATCAGAGCAGAGTAGGCTTATGGAAGGGAGGGGTTTACAGACCTTAAGCTCAGAACTGCTTTGAATGAATCGTTTCGAAATCATTGAAAATTTGTTCTAATTTTAAATGTATATTCTGAGAAAATTACAATGTTTTCTGACCTTAGATTAATTTAAACCTGTTGTAGGGGACTCCAACACAATATTAGGACACTTTAAAATACCATATGACCTGCTCTTTAAAACACACACATGCACACACACACGAACACACACAAATTTATACAGAACTACTGTATACAACATATTCTATATTTAATATGAATATGTGTGTTCATACACAACTGTTTAAAAGTTTGGGGTCAGCAAGAGCATTTTTACAGAAATTAATACTTTTATCAAGACACATCAAATTGATCAAAAGTGGCATTGTAACATTGTTACAAAAGATGTCTTTTCAAAGAAAAACTTCCTACACATTTAAAGAATTCTGAAATAAAATTAGCACAGTTTCCACAAAATATTAAGCAGCACAACTGTTTTCAAAACTGATAATTATAAGACATGTTTCTTGTCAAATCAGTAAATTGCAAGGATCATGTGACACTGAACACTAGAGTGATGGCTGCTAAAACTTCAGCTTTGTCATCACAGGAAAAAAATTACATTTTAAAATATACTGAAACAGAAAACAGTTATTTTAAATGGTAATAATATTACAGAAATAATATAAATTATTATGAATGTTTCTGATGTCACTTTTATTCTCTATGACCATTTGGTTCTTTTCATTCTACATTAGTTGTAATTCGTAATGATTGTGTTTATATAGTAAACCTCACATTTGTATAGTCATTTGGAGCATTTTACGGTGTTTCATGCATTTCTTTTCTGTTACACCCTTTTTTTATTGTACTTTGTTCCCTATTCCAGCTCAATATCTGCCTGTGCTCTTGGGGCATTAAGAATCAGAAAGTGAAGGGCTCTGCCTCTCTATCAGCCATAATAATGTTTTTCCATCTGAGGCTATGAACAGCCCCAGTGTGATGCTAAAAAAGCCTCTCTGTGCCCTTGCTCCCTCTCTCTGCCCACGCACGGGCCATGAAGCCCTAGGGGAAGTTGTGAAAAGAGGGAAAGGGTGCAGACAAAACAGAAGGATTAAGTCGTTTAATGACAGAATGGCAGTTTGGAGGGGTTTTGTGATCTTACTTTAAAAGGAGGTGACCCTTAGAGACCAAATGATTGACATGTTATGGATCCTATCTGGAAGAGTGACATGAGGTTGACCCTCTCTTTTCATTGCTTCTCTGCTTCTTCACAGATGTCCAATGTGACCCCTGAGCACTGTGCGGACATAATCAATAAGTTTGAAGTCTCTGAGGAGAACAAGCAGAATGGAGTTCTTGGAATCGAAGGTGAGGACTTTGTTTGGCCACACTCAGCTTTTCTTTACCTCCCTATTTTCATAGATTTATTGGAGAATACCTGACCGATTGTCAGAATATCTAGATTCTATTCTATTCCTGATCATGTGTGTAATAAAAAAAACATTCTATTTAATTATGCTGTAACCAAACATTATTGTCCAAACTAATCTCAGAACAGCACAAATCCAACATCAATAGTGCTTACAAAAGGCACTGCTAAACCAGCACCAGTTAAACAGATCTGAGCTGTCATGAAACTGTCACGTTTATTTGTTTGGCATGTGTGTTTGCATGTCCAGTAAGCGGCAACCTACTGTAGAAACTATGGAATATGTTACTCCAAAGCTGTGGCAGAAAGTATCTATGTGAAAGCTGTATTTTGGTATTTCCCTTTGTTTGCTGACACATCCACTATATTAGAAATGCCTTTACCGTTTACATTTTACACAGTGGTGAGTAGTGTGACAGCACAGGCTGTTCTGCTGGATCTTAAAGTTTCTGTTTGTGTGTGTTGTGAAATTTCATCTTTATTGATTGGGTCCATGAGCACTGTCCACTGACAGTGAAGCACTGGCTGCCCTCTTTTCCCTTAAGCTAAATAAGACACAGGGGCTCAGTTCAGCTTGGCTTCCTCCTAGAGCAAAGCTAGTAGAACTGATTGACCCTGCCGTACCCCCGGCCTGCGAGGGGCGATGAGGGTATGTGACGAGAGGGGGGGGGGGGCTGAGAGCCATGGGAATGGAGCGAGGCTGGTGGAGTATATGCTAATGTGCGACACCTGCGCCACTCACCGGTCTCGAGTCCCACGGAGGAGCTCCGGTAAGAATAAAAGGAGGAGTGGAGACAGTGTTGGAGGAGAGAGGACCAGGCCTGGACTTTATTTTGTATTTTGGTTCTGTTTGTGTGCGACAGTCGTCCGCGAGGGTCTGTCGCGCTATTTTGTGTTTATTTTATTATTAAAGTTTTCTTTGAATGTTCGCCGGTTCCCGCCTCCTTCTTTCCGAACTACGAACTTTGTTACAATCATTATAATGAGCCTTTAATTGCCTACATAGCCATAAGTGCTCAAGCACATGCATAAAGCTTGTCACAGCGCACCGGCAGAAGTAATGTGTCAGTGAAAAACAGTAAGGAGACTGCATTAACAATAATTAATAATTTGATAAATTTGTGCTTTCTTTGTTCTCGGTTTAAGAGATGAACTCAGCGACACTTATGCCGAGTTCACACTGCACGATTTTATCCCGATTTTTCACTCGCCGACAGGTTTTGCGAAATCGCAGACAAATGCCCGAAATCGGAGGCAAATCGGTGTTCGTTCACGCGAGTGACAATCACGCAGTGTGAATTATCAAAGACACGATCTGAGGGAATCGCCCAGGAAGGGCTCCTGATCCCCAGTTAGGCCCAGGAAGGGCTCCTGATCCCCAGTTCAGCTCAGTGTCGGCTCCAGCCCCAGAGCTCGCTCCAGTGCCCGCTCCTCCAGAGCGCCCTCCAGTACCCGCTCCTCCAGAGCGCCCTCAAGTGCCCGCTCCTCCTGAGCGACCACAAGTATACCTAGTTTTCCCCAAGAAGATTTTTGAGGGGGGGGCATATGCTCGTGGCCATGGTGGCCGAGCCGGCTAAGGCCACGGAGGATCCGCCATGGCCTCCTGAGTCCCTTGATCCGCCATGGCCTCCTGAGTCCCCTGAACCGCCATGGCCTCCTGAGTCCCCTGATCCGCCATGGCCTCCTGAGTCCCCTGAACCGACATGGCCTCCTGAGTCCCCTGCTCCGACATGGCAACCTGAACTACCTGCTCCGCCATGGCAACCCGAATTGTCTGCTCCGCCATGGCCTCCTCCTCACAGATCGGCCAGACTGAGCCACCTCCCAATCACAGCGAACACCTTAACCTGAGTACTGATCACACGCACCTGTCACAAATCTGCAATCATCATCAGCTCCCCTTCAAAAGCACACACCTCACTTCACTCCAGTGTCCGGTCTCGTTTCAATGAAGTGGACTCTCTCTCTATGCTATCTGTGAGATACATTGAAAGACTTACCTGCCTGTTATACTTACCTCCTGTGTTTCCTCCAGTGTGTTCTCCTGCGTTTCATTCCCTAGTCCGTTCAAGTCATCAGCTCCGTGAAAACTCTGTGTACTCTTCAGCTGAGGTGTGTGCAGTCCTCTGTCTCCCTTCCACAATCTCCTGTGAGGACCAAATACGGTGTTACTCTCCTCATCTTCCTTAAAGACTGATATTAAACTCAAATACTCACCTGCCCGAACCATCTGCATCTCTTGCTGAAAATAAACAATATTGTATTTTTCTAATCCTCTGTGTGAGTCTCCTTCCGTAACAGATACAGGGCAGAGGGAAGTTCGGGGAGGAGTTATAGATCAGAATATCAGTATTTTAATAGATATATGAACAATTATATCATAGAGAAACAAGCACAAACATTTGCTTGACCAGCCACAACATCAGCATAACAGTTACTGCAAAATGATTTACCTCCAACTCTCTTTGCAGAACACCCAATCCCTGTTCCCTGTATCTCCCTCCTGCATAATCTGTTTTTCTTTTTCTCCTTGTAGCTGGAAATCAGCTCACAGACAATTTGCGGGCTATATATATATATTTTTTAATAATTCCAGTCTCGCTTGAACTCCGGTCTGACGCACACGGGTTCTCGTGTTATTTCCTTATCACTTTCTGCCTGTGTTTTGTTGTGAAACGTAGTTTGCGGACCAGACAGAGCTGTCGGCGATTCTTCCTATATATATATATTTTTTAATAATTCCAGTCTCGCTTGAACTCCGGTCTGACGCACACGGGTTCTCGTGTTATTTCCTTATCACTTTCTGCCTGTGTTTTGTTGTGAAACGTAGTTTGCGGACCAGACAGAGCTGTCGGCGATTCTTCCTATATATATATATTTAATGTCTGTAAGACAAAGATATACACGGAGTTTCGCGCTCAAGTTCACAAACAGAGATGGCGCATCCTGTTTGATTTCATTATTTTACAAAAGCGCGTTTTGTTGTTATTGTGAGTGAACACAAATAAACGTTGAGTCTTTACAGATTTGAAAGATGTATTACTCTTATCTGAATGACCAAAAATGACAGAGTAGCCTATTTTAAGAGCAAGTGAGCACACCGTAGCCTCCATCTGTCCAGAAGAAAGCACGCGCTGCTGTTCAGATTCTACACTCCACACAGACACAATAGCGCACATTTCTCTAGGTTAACATTAGATTGAGCAGTCATGTAAAGATGCTGATACGCCATATTTGAGGTCGATGAATGATAGGCGAGCGTTTGAATGTCCTGCCTGATGTACTCTATTACCATAGAATAGCCATTAACGATCTGTCCGTCACGAACTGCGTGACTTCGCCTGTGGATTTATTTTTTTATTTTTTATGCGACTAAGCGACTAATAAAATTTTGGTCGACCAAGCCTCTTCTGGTCGACTAACGATTAGTCGACTATTAGGGGGCAGCCATACTATCTACTTTATCTATCTGTCTGTCTGTCTATTTATTTTCTGTCTGTGTGTCTGTCTATCTACCTATCTATCTGTAATAACGTTCGTAGATCGGGAAGAAGGAGTCGGGAACCGGCGAACATTCAAACACAAAACTTTAATAAATAAACACAAAATGAAAGTAAAAGTGGAAGCCCCTCACGGATGACTGCCGAATACAACAACAACATAAATAGTACAGGCCTGGTCCTCTCTCATCCTTCACTGTCGTCACTCCTCCTTTTATCCTTCTGGAGCTCCTCCGTGGGACTCGAGACCGGAGAGTGGTGCAGGTGTTGCTCATTATATTTCACTCCACCGACCTTGCTCCGCTCCCACGGCTCTCGGCCCCGCCCCACTCGTCACATACCCCCATCGCCCCTCGCAGGCCAGGGGGGGTACCCATGAGACTGCGCTCTATTCCCTCCCCCCCAGGGGCCACGTCACGGCGGCCGCAGCACCTGGGGGTAAGGACAGGCTAAGATGATCATAGAAACATTTGCCACCAAATGGTCTCAACAATCGACTTACCTCATGATGCTTTTGAGAAACGCAGCCCTAAACATTGCAGTTAACAGCAGCGACATACGTTTTGTATGTTAGGACTGCGTTTACTGAAAAAATGCCGGCTAACTTTAACATTAGTGCCCTTCTTTGACGTTAACATTATACTATAAGCAGTGACACTAAAATAGCATTCAAAATGCGCATTTAAAAGCACTAGGGAAATGCTGCGCTTTACAGCGCTGTGTAAAAACAGCGTTTCCCAAAAAATGAAAACATTCCTTTATCATGATATTCTTACAACACTCAAAAAGCAAATAAGAACTTTTCTGTTTTTTTTTTATTTACTTACAAGTTGTTCCATTAAGTTTGCTCCGGTCGCTTGGGGGTCTCCGCCATGTTGAATGGATTCTTCTGAATGTCGGTTAGAGCAACGACGTGACGTCACTTTACGTCACTCAGTAAACTTAAAATAATAATTTAAAGTCCCCCTGTAGTCAAATATTTTATCCCTTAAAACTTATCTTTGATCATCAAAATTACATATTTAAATGTTTTTTCTTGTGAAAATAATTTTCTCATTCCTTAAAATAGCTTGAATGCAACTCTACACCCTTGCCTCATTTACTGTACGCTGATCTATGAATATGCAAATTAGTCCCGCCTCCACTCAGTCACTCCAGCCAGCGCCTCCTGATCCACTGAACTGTAGAAAACGCAAAACAATGGCATACACGGATAATGACTGATAAAACTATCTTTTTACTAGCGGACAACTACAGTGAATACTGTAACATTCGTTAAAGTTAATTACTTGATGATGTTGTGTCCTAAAATGCCTTGAAGACTCAAATACAGCCGTTTGTGATTCTTAATTTGCTCCCGCGAGCATATGCGTGTGAAGTGCAGATGCCGATGCGGGAGAGGTGGGTCTGACTCCGGGCTACTTTTACACTGTTGCCACGGGTTATAATGCAAGTTAGCTGTTCTAAATTCACATTAAACCACAGCTTCATGGGTTTTTTGCTTTAATTTATTTTTGGTTTTGTGCTGGTATTGGTATATTTTGCATGCTAGTGATAGGAATCGATCCCTTGACGTGATTGGTTATTGGTTTGTGACGTAGCAAACCGAGGGCCGTTTCAAACCGTATTTCTGGGTCAGCCTTTGGGAAACTACAGTTTTAAGGAGAAAATACTCAGCAATGGTGTTGATTAGTAGATTGGCACATGGTTTGTCTAAAGGCATATTAAAAACACCATATAGACAAATAAACAACATAAAAAAACTAGATTTTCACTACAGGGGGACTTTAAATAGAAGAGTTTACTCAAAACTGTTGAGCCACACAACAATAAAACTAAATTCCAAGCTCAGAAAATGTAATTGTTAGAAGTTGCATCAACGATTTAACAGACTTTAATTGCAGTGTTCTTAATCTTTATAAGTTAGTAGTACTGTTCGGGTTTACAGTGTGGTATTAATGTGCGTTTTGGTCGATCAGATCAAAAGTAGACGAGGGAGTGTTTTAATCCATCTTTTTTGTCCATTTTTGACCGCTTTTCTGATTTCTTTGAGGGGAGGGACTATGGGTGGGTGTATGAATGGGCCTTTTCTAACCTTTCAATCTAATATTGCGAAATAAGCTTTTACATACGAACGTGAAAGGAGAATGTGACACAGACGGCATCAGCTTTTGTTATGTCTGTCTGATAGCTGCAAAAATATGCCAAATGCTGTGGGTTTGTGTTAGAGTCAGGACTGCTAAGAGAACATTATGCTTTTTTTATATTTTTTCGTCAGCCGGCAGTTTAAATCCCATCTGTTTAAGAATTAGGTCAGTAGGCAGAGAGGAAGTGGTCTATAGTGGCTGTTCTAACACATTTTGACCACATAGGCGTTTACACTGGGAAAGCAATCCAATTGAATGCGTTTTCGACTACCTCTGGAAGTGGACAAGCTCAAAACATTTCAGATCCCATTTATACCTGTATTTAGCGTTGTACGCTTGTGATTGTATAGACAAAAACACATCTTAATACCATGTGTAAACAGGGACTACCTGTCTGTCTGTCCTTTTTATACATGGTATTTATTGCAAATTTGCAATAGTGTTTTGTTTATGTGTGTGTGTCGCTTCCATAATTGAATGTATGCTATGCTTCTTAGTGACTTGGTTTCCATTAGTGGCTTGTCAAGCTGAAACTAATTGATTCAGCAAACATCTGCTGCATACCACTCTCACACAGCTCTCTTTTTGTCTAAAAACTGCATTTTTGAAAGAGAGCAAGACATTTAGACTTTTAAAAAGTCACTTGAACGATCCCTCCAGTTGTTGCGCTCTGCAGTTTTGCCATGACCCTTTTGCCTGATGTCCTCATATTTTCTTGGCAGAGTTTATTGTGTAAGGTTGTAACTAGGGATGCTCCGATCGATCAGCCGGAGATCGGTATCGGCCGATAATCACATTTTATGACTCGATCGGTACTCACTAACTTGGCCGATCTCACGAACCAATCGCAATTTGATGACGTCAATGCGTGACGACGTACATGATGCGTGGGGACATAAATGATTTGGCGCCACAGTCATGTCATCGCTGGTGTGGAAATGCCATGACGTTTCGAGAAACAATGAAAAATTTGCTATTTGTCGTGTATGTTTTGCATGAAGATATGATGAATAGATGGTTCATTTTTAACAGCAGATTTAGTGACGTTAGAGCTGATCTGCGCCTCACTGCATGCGTCTGCATCGCATTACGGCTCCACGGCTCTCCGCGCTGCTTGGCTAAAAATAGTCTTTTGTGAGGTGTCACAGCATGAAGGACGGAATAAAAAAACCTCATCGGAGCCGTAAGGGATAACAGTAACATAATACGCTGATCGTGGGCTGCTTTTAAATTAACATTTATTTATAAAACAAAATATCTTCTTTGGCCGTATTAGCCTACTCAATAGCATTAACACAGGCTTTACTCCTTTCAAACTTTATCTGGAATGTCAACATTTCTGTCACTGCAACTTCCCGATCAGGCGAACGAACACACACATGAAATCATCTGGCTCAAGAAATAAATTTATTTTTAAAAAATTTTGTTAATATGTGCAACATTTATGATTTATTTTATCCCATCCGGGGTAATCCGAATGCATTTTTTATTACCCGACCTGCGGATTATCCGCTGCACCCGTGGATATAGGAAAAGCTAAATAAGTTTGCTGCGTAAATCAGACGGACTTACTGATGATGGACTTTGCTTTAAAGCGGGAGAAACAGGTTTCCCCAGTAACGGCTGTACACAAAGCAGCGCTGAGCTCACAAACGCTGTTTTATCAGACATATAACATGCAAGATGAAATGAAAATGACATCGAATATTTTCTAAAGATAGTCTTCCTTCAGAAATACAGTGATATAAAAACACCCGCGCCTCGTTTTGATTTTTAAACGTGCAGTACGTGCTCATGTTTATTCAACAAAGCCTTTTGGAAAATCCTTCAGTTTTGATATTGTGGCAAGCCACAAATAAATAAATGTAAGGGAAACACATCCCACAGCACAACCACCTGAGCCCAACTTCAGTCTACTCATCACCTTAACTTTAACTGCGTTTGTAGCCGGCACCATAGCCAGACTGATAAACAAACGGACCGGAAGTTGACTTCGTGCCAGGCGTGTGCACCTGATCAAACTGTCTATATAAAGCTTGAAGCATCAGAATCAGCATCGGTATCGGCCGATCACCATGACAAGAAATCGGTACTCAGTATCGGCTGCAAAAATCCTGATCAGTGCATCCCTAGTTGTAACAACTAATATTTTAGCAGTGCATCATTATTTATTTGACTAAATTTTGAGCTTTTGAAAGACATGTTGCATGTTTTGTTTTTGGTTTGTTTTGATTTTGTAGCACTATATAATATACAGCTCAAAGAAATTAAAAATATGCAGCTGTTTTGTGTCTACTTTCACTATCTAGGGTTCACCAGCTACATGCGGAGCCCAGTCTGTGATGTGTTCAACCCTCAGCACAACGAGGTCAATCAAGACATGGATCAACCTCTATGTAACTATTTCATAGCCTCTTCCCACAACACCTACCTGACTGGAGATCAGCTGCTGTCCCATTCCAAGACGGACATGTATGCTTGGGTCCTGCAGGCCGGCTGCCGCTGTGTGGAGGGTAAGATAACACTTGTGGATATATATCTAATATATATTTTCCAATGGTTGTAAAAAAAATATTTTTAGAGCCCTGATTGTGACTATGCTTTGTGCTACAGTGGACTGCTGGGATGGTCCAGACGGTGAGCCTATGGTCCAACACGGTTACACTCTGACCTCCAAGATCACCTTTAAATCTGTCATTGAGACCATCAACAAATACGCCTTTGTAAACAATGAGTGCGTACTTCCTTCTCTCTTCAGTTTTTCTTCTCTCTTTTATCATAGTCGTGTATGATCAGCCATTAGTTGATGTCAAGAAATCAATCATCATTTTCTTTGTAGCTTTTCAAAACTATCCCTATACTGGGCACAGCAAAGCCATTTAATGCTCATTTAAAACCTTTTAAAACTTTTTATTTATTTTTATTAAAGATGTAATTTTACGTTTAAAGAAAGGAACAGTACTCTGATATATTACATTATTTAATTATACTCGCACATAATTAATATTACTATTAAGTTATTAGAACTAAAAAATATCTATTTTTAAAGTTTAAAATCTTATTTTAGAAAAAAGGTAATCAAAATGCATTTTTTTAAATAATGATCTTTAATTTAAGTTGTTAAGTTAATTTAATTTAATAAAAAAATTAAAGATTAAACGATTAAAAGATAATTGTTTAACTGAATATCATACAACCTGGTGAGATCATGTTAAAATAAGTTAGCATAGTACCATTGAAACATTTATCATTACATATTGCATACTGCCTTACATAATACTTAAAAAAATAGTAGTATATAGTACATAAAATACAATAAGCTAGTATTCCATTAAACATTACAATACATCTTCATAATACAAAATTGCTTAAAATACTGGATATTTCAGTAATCATCTTCACAGGGGAATGTCATGGGTGTCTGTGTTAGACTTCTGTCTTTTTTGTATGTGTAATAGACTGTTATTCTCAAAAACAATTCAGATGGGCTTGCAGACCCTATATTTGCTGTATCTTTTTCATCTTACTATTACCAGATAAGGCACCCAGTGAGGTGCATGACATAAAAATTATATTTAATTTGTTGTGGAAAATTGTTTTGATTTTCACCATGAGGATAAGTACAGTAATAACTGAAGATAACTTTCAGTACCAGTGCCTGAATGCTCCTAGAAAGCTACCTGTCTATTTCTTTAATTATGTTTTATCATTAAAAAGCCACCTGTTTCAGCTAATGGCTCAACATAATAGAGCAAATGAGCCTTTTAGCACATGCACATCACATGCAAATTACACTCACCAAATCCCATGACACCTGCTGAGACAGCATTGCTATCACTGTAGCCCTACAGGGCATCTTTTTATCTATCCATTTTCCTCTTTCAGATTCTCTTGTTTTTTCATGGTGTGTGTACGTGTATGTGCATTTGTGTGAGAGAGGAATGTCATTCATAATGTAGGAAACCCAGAGGGTTTCCCTGATTCCTATGTATCTGGCATTCAGGTATAGCCTGTCTGAGTCTAATTCTGTCATTTTCATTGAGCACAGCATTATTTTTTTTATTTTTTTATTTTTTTCTAGACTGACATTTCTGTGTACACCCTTTTGTTATGTAGCGCATTCAGCCATCAAATTCACAATCAATGCACAATCTTTTTCTTCATGAGTGTTTCTGTCTCAGAAACCCTTTTCAGTAAAATATAAGTCCTTAAAATAGGGTAATTTTCCTGGAGAAGCAAAATTGTCAACTTCAAATTGAAGTTTGAATGATTTGATGTTAAAGGGATACTCCACCCCAAAATGAAAATTTTGTCATTAATCACTTACCCCCATGTCGTACCAAACCCGTAAAAGCTTTGTTCGTCTTTATTCAACAATTCGTCTCCTCTGTGTCTCTCTGCATCAACGTAGCGTCATTTTGGAGAATATCCACTGAATGCAAGCAGCGTACGCTCTTCTGTGTCAGCCGCGCCACACGGATGCGCTGTTTTCGTTCAAATCAAAGCGTAAATACACATAGAAAACGTATCCTTGTGTCACAGCTGACACAGAAGAGCGTACACTCTTATTATGAAATAATTTGGGGTGGAGTATCCCTTTAATTATTCTTAAAACAATAGAAAAACAATTTGCAGTGGGGCAAGGATATTTATTCTCTGAAAAACATAATATCTTATGCAGATATAATATCTTAATATCTTTTCAACTAAATGTATCTTGATTCAAGGATGTTTCGATAGTTTTATTGGTAAACAAGGCACAGACACTGATTAAGAGAAAGATTTTTGCATTGTAAAATGTGTGGAGGTTTTGCATGCTTTTGGAAACACCTTGTTAGAGCAATTGTTACAATATGTAATGTTGAAATCTCAGACTATGAGTGAGAATAGAAACCAAAGTCAAGTGTGATTTGTTTGAGTGTGCAGATGAAGTAAACAGAACAGCAAGACCGCAAGTGGCAAGAGAAAGAAGGTAAAAAGAGAGACACAGTCAAACAAAAGACAGACAGGCAGGAAAAAGGGAAGAGTGAGATGGCAAAAGAGAAAGAGCACATGACAGTGAAGATGAGTCAAAATGAAAGAAATACGGATAAAAGGTTAACGTCGGGGGAAGGCTCTGGTGGCAGGGAGCAGCTGCTGACTGTTCTGGCTATTCCCTGGTTTGTGATTATTGTCACCCTCATCCTTTCTCCCTTCTGTCTCCTGCTGCGTCAGGTTCCCCGTGATCCTGTCCATAGAGAATCACTGCAGCATTCAGCAGCAGAAGAAGATAGCTCAGCATCTGAAAAACATATTCGGAGACAAGCTGGATGTGGGGGAGGCTCTGAACAAAGACCCAAAACAGCTCCCCAGTCCGAACTCCCTGAAGGGCAAGATACTCATAAAGGTTTGGCATGAACTGAAGACACCCTCATCTCCATTTCTGTCTTTACCAAAACCTGAAATCCTCAATTATTCTTTTCCTTTTCCTGCTTTTGTCCACTGTTCTCTCTTTTCTTTCTATCTAAAATCAACTTAAATTTCCACACTGGTATGGACTAGTTAGTTCTGGTTTGGTGCTGGTCTAACTGGTGAACCAGCATAGTCTTGACTGTTAACCAGAGCCGGCCCTAACATTCTGGGGGCCCTAAGCAGATTTTCAAAAGGGGCCCCCACCAACTACGGTTTCATTTAACCACCACCTCCCATCCTCCAAACGCACAAATCCTACAATAACACCTTATAGTAAAGTTTTAGAAAATTGAACAGGCTCTGCTGTTCACCAACATATTTACAGTATGCAGGACTTTCAGATTTCAGACAAGTAAAATACATGTACATCTCAAAAAATTAGAATATCATGAAAAAGGTCAATATTTTTTTTCACTCATTTCAGAAAGTTCTTCCATTACACCTGAGCAGTGTCACAGGCTGATTGCCTCCATGCTACGATGCAGTAATTCATGCAAAAGGAGGCCCAACCAAGTATCGAGTGCATAGAAATTAACATACTTTTCAGAAGTCTTACATTTCTGTTTAAAGTATCCTTTTTTTATTGATCTTATGTAATATTCTAATTTTCTGAGACACTGAATTTTGGGTTTTCATTATCTGTAAGCCATAATCATCAAAATTTCAAGAAATAAAGGCTTGAAATATTTCACTCTATGTGTAATGAATCTATATAATATATGGGTTTTAGATGTACCTGTAGACGATTTACATAATTATTTTTGAAATGTTTAAATCACTTTTAAAACAAAAATATAGCAGTAGATCAAATGTATTAATAAAATGCCATTAGGAATATGAGAAACTGGAAATAGACCACAATTTTAAAAACTGTTGTGCCCCATCTGTACTGTATAGAGATTTAGTTATACTGTTGGACTGATTTGTTGGACATTTTGCAGAATCCACATTTTTATGCTTGTTGAGCCCTTAAATGGTTGGCACTGAAAGACCAACTCTTTCTGGTGGAAAAATGGAGATTAACAAGGACAGTCAGAATGTGTGAAGTGAGAATGAGTATTAGTTAGAAAGGGATGGGCTAGAGGATTGAAAGTTGAGCTGTAATACAGAGTTGAAGGAGTGGGGTTAGCAGTCATAGTCTGGGAAAGACACTCACACACACTCGTATATGTGTTTTATGGGGACTACATCATATTTCCTGTCCTCTAACCCTTATGCCACCCCCTAAACATAACTCTCACAGAAAGCTTCTGGCATTTTTGAATTTAAAAACAACAACGTTTTTTAAGCCATTTGGGTTACATGGACACAGGTGGCCTGTAGCACGAAGAGAAATGAACAAACTCAGAGTTTGGGGGTAAGTTTAGAGTTGACAAAACCAAACAAATCCAACCTGGTTTAGATCAGGTTCAGCTGGCTCACAAAGCTCGATATAAACGTTCTCAGTCAAGACAAAGTTTGATCCGGAGTTTGTGATTAATTCCGGAGTGCGTGCACCTGAAAGTGTGCCACATGCAGCAAACAGCCAATCACACGGAACATGTGGAGAGCATCAGCAAAGCGTCAGTTTGATTAAATTCTCGCAAGAGATGGCGCAATTCACTTTTTTTGCTGAAGACTAAGAGATGTTGTAATTAAAAATGTAATGAATTTAAATGCATTTACATGGCAGGAATAAACACTGCTGCTGCAGTAAAAGTTTGAGAAGGCAGCAGAAAGAAAATATATGACTATGCAAAATGAATTTAATTAATTAATGAATCAACTGAATTTAATTATTTATATAGTTTCACACAGGGCTCAAAAAATGGAAAACATAAATGTAGTCATTTTAAAAGTTGGATATATCACTTTGCTCACAGCTGATTGGTCCAGTTTGGGTTTGCGATCTCTAACTCAGAATAAAACCTGCTCCGGAGAAGGGTAGCCATGTAGTGTAAGCTACCATGGTGATGAAACCCACTCAAAACCAACCCACCTTCTTGAGCACGGAAATTCAGAGTTTGCTCAAACTAAACGTGAACTTACCTGGGTAAAAACTGATACCGGCTTCGTGATACAGGCCAAGGAAGTGTTTACACTGTAATGTCATAATGTCATTATACATATTTGTGTTCTCATAAACTATGTATCCAAGCACACACACAGATACACACACATTTACAATTATACAACTCTTGCATTGATACCTTCTATGCAACCAGCACCTCACTCTTCCAAAAAAAAAAGGATGTAAACAGTACCACAATGAGGTTCTTCAGTTTGTTACAATAGCAGAAATGTGTTTTGTGTTTGAGTGTGTATGTGTGTGTGTTTTAAAGCCCTTTTTGTAATGTTCCATAAGGAATCATGCTTCAAAAGTGCTCTATAGAACCTTAATGGTGTTATGAACAATAATTTTATTAATCGTTTATTTTCATTAATATTAGTATTTTAAATATTGAAAAAATAGCTAGTCACTGTCTTAATAAGTGAGTCGTTCAGTCATTCATTCAACCGATTCTTTCAAACGGCTGATTCATTCAGAAATTAAGTAAGTGACAGTAAAGACAGATTACTGAATCCATGCATCACTTTCAGGTAGCCTACATTCAGAATCATAATCCTGTGAAACGTTTTTGGCTGTTGACGTTAATAGCGTGTTTTATTGTTGGCAATAATTTAACCACTAACAATGCATCTAATATTCTCTCAGAGTTTCCATGTTCCCTTATGAAAATTAGCCATGGTTTTACTACGAATAAAACCAAAAATCATGGTTCTTGTAGGCAGCCATGGATGGTAACCACAAAGTAACCATGGTTTTGTTACTTCATATAATAGTTTACAAAGAAGTATTAAGATAATATTTTTTGTGTTTCTAAAAACAGACCTAAGCCAACAACAGCCTTTCAAATGACTTAAAATGCATTATATAGAAACAATGTGGCAATATGATTGGTTATAATAATTACAAATGCCTGTAAAGTAGGGCTGTGCGATTAATCGAAATCGTCATAAAATCGCGATTTGAGCTTGCACGATTTCTAAATCGCTTTATAGCACAATTTTCCATGCCCCCGACCTCCCGCAGTATGCTATCCGAACCAATCAGAATGCAGCGCGCCTAAATGGAGCACCAGAACAGACCGGGCGGGCATACAAACGTAACGCCAGGTTCACACACTCTGTCTGTGGTGCGTATATTTTCCACGCCCATGTTAACGGATCAGAGCGTTCACACTGCACGCGATTGCGGTCCGGCAGTGCGCTCCAGGAGCGGTGCGTCTGCAGCAGTCATGCTGCGATCGTTTCCGCACGGAATCTATTTCTGCTGTGCTATACGCGCTGAATTAAAGTGACAGCGCATTATTCGCGGTAAAATTAACATGGATTGACACGGAAATTTAGTAGTTACACCATAAATGCATATAATTAAAGTCTACTGTTTCACAGTCAACACATGGCTTTTTGGCTAGATTTAAAAAAAGGAAAAGTGCACTTTTAGATAAACAAGGCAATGGCACTCGTGGTGGTAGTTAAAAAGTTATATTTATTGAGTTTAAACGTGAATGTCTTTGAAAGATTGTATTACTGTACTGTGATAAAAGAGAATCACAATGCTGAAAAAGCATTTTCAGAAACAACGTTTGGATTTGAAATCAAAATAATGGATAAATGTTGTGTTTGTGGTAAACAGCCGTGGATCAGGAGTGGACTGCAAACGCGTCCTGTGCGAAAGCAAAATGATTCCGTGCTGCTTCTGCACCACATACACATACTGTATATACGCACTGCAGACGGAGTACGTGTGAACTTGGCGCAACAAATCTAGTTCAACATCTGAGGCAATGCCACAAAAAGCTCTATGACCACTGCGTGGCAAAAAAAAAATCCCTGGACACGGGATTTTTTTTTTCTGCCATATGTCTATTCTAGAGACATTTTGTTACACCTTTACTTAGTGATTATTTTGCCTTATGTCTGTTCTAGAGACATGTTACAGCTTTTTGATAAAGCTCTAATTGGTTTTCTTTTGGAAATATGTTTCAAATTCACACTGAATGCATTAATGACTGTAAAGCATGTCTGTGTCAAAATCGTGATTAAAATCGAAATTGCAAAATTGATCAAAGAAATCGCAATAGGTTTTTTGTCCATATCGCACAGCCCTACTGTAAAGGCATTTATTTATTTATGTACTTTTATATTTTATTAAAGTTCTATTTTGACCCCTATAGTAGGTGTTTTTTTTTTTTTTTACTTCCATAATATTTGACAGAGGGGGCACAACAATTCAATTCTGCTTAGGGTACCCATTTTGCCAGCAGCGGCCATTGAGTACACGACCATTGAGGAGTTTTAACCAAAATATGACCCTGGGCCACAAAACCAGTCAAAAGGGTAAATTTTTTGTTAGGATAGGACAATATTTGACCGAGATACAACTATTTGAAAATCTGGAATCTGAGGGTGCAAACAAATCTAAATACTGCAAAAATTGCCTTTAAAGTTGTCCAAATGAAGTTTTTAGCAATGCATGTTACTAATCAAAAATTAAGTTTTCATATATTTACGGAAGGAAATTTACAAAATATCTTCATGGATCATAATCTTTACTTAATATCCTAATGATTTTTGGCATAAAAGAAGTAGCCATAGTGAATGGTCAGAATGTGAGCCATTCACAATTTTGAAAAGAAAAAGTGATTAAAAAACATGGGATAGCTTTAATGCTTTTGTGGCTGGGCAGGTTTATATAAAACCAAGTAATAACTGAAAACTCTAACAATATGGATCATAAATTCATTAATATCTCTGCAGCTTACTTGCCTAGTGGAGAAGAGAAGTATCAGCTAAACAAAGCAGGTCACAGAGAGGGGGGGGGGGGGTCTACATTTTAGACTGAAGAATCCTAACTCAAGCACAACTAATAATTTTAGCATAAGATGGTTCTACATGAACTACATAGAACTGTTTACTATGTGTAGAGAACCATATTTTGTATACCTTTAAAGAATCCTCCAGATATGATTAAGAGCTCCAGCAAATATAACATTTTACAACAGATAAATAGAGTCATCAACATCAAATCCTCCAAAGTTTTTTGTATTTTCATTTTTTTTTAAATGTATGTACATTTATAACACTATACTTTTTATTACATTACCTTTGCATCAAATTACAAAAAACTAGTTAACACTAATGCAAGGGTGTTTCTAATACAGCATCTATGGCAGTGACGGTCAATTTGATATCGTTCTCTCTACTGACTGCCGTTATCAGTCTCTCTTTTTTCCTTTTTTTGAAAGTCATGAAAACACTATCATGGAGTTTTTCTTTTGCTGTTTGAGCAAATTCGAATGCAAAAAATATATATACCCATTCACTGCTATAGAAGTTTACCCAACTATGACGACGACTTCTGCTGAGAATCCCGGAAATGTGAAAAAGGTCCATTGTGTGAAAAAGAGAGAGGTGGTGGAGAAAGAGATTCTGTACAACTGTGCAACTTTCTCATGTGGATCAAAAGATATTTCGAAGAATGTCCTAGCTGCTCTTTTCCATAGAATGAAAATATACTGTGGACTGTCAAGCTCTAGAAAAGGTCATAGTACTCATGAACTATATTCTGAAGTTCTACAATAAATGTAATTATCAAAATCATCAAACAAAAACACACTGGTAAAGTGTTTATATTATATGTGCATCAATAATGACTTCAACTTAATCTTAATCTTTTCCTCCACACAGAGCTATTTTATGTGGCTTCAGAAAACAAAGAATGCATGGACATCTTTAATGATGTTTTTTGCCTTGTAAAGTAAATGATGAGAGAATTGTAATTTTAGCTAAACTATTTAAGGGTGTAATGGGATGACAGGTGGTCAGTCAGATGAGAAGAGAGTATTGCTTTGTGTAAATACTGACGTCACTGTGCCAGCGAGGATACTCTCTAAAACAGGTCAAGACAGATGGCACTGCCAGCCTGCTACCCTACAGGACCCTCCCAGTTGAGCAAACAGTGACGGCAGACTCTTAAACCCAGCAGGGACCCTTTGTGATTGGAGCACACTTGAGTAAATCCCCCCACACTTGAACACGGGTCTCCTTAGATTACACACACACACTTAATCATGTCACAATGTCAGCTCCCTCCGCCAGACAAGAGCACTCATCCCGGAAACTGTGGAGGTAAAAAGCACAGGATTGATTTTCCCTCCATCTTGTCCCTCGACCAGCAACTGTTATTTCCTACTAGCCCTCACACAAATATGTTTGTGAGAGAGACCGACAGACAAAGAGGAGACAAGGGTCTGTGTTTGGAGTTTTAGGATTAATGACCCTAAAATGGCTTTTAATGCTCTGAAGTGTAACTGAAGACATCGTTTATCCTCAGGTATTCAAGATATTCATTGTTTTGTGGCTCAAATGATTGGCCCCTCCCTACTGTAAACTGTCTGAATAACAGGTGAAAGTGAGTTGTGTATCTTTTATCGGGAATGAAACGACAGGCTTACTGACTCAAACTAAAACAAAACATTCCATTTCAGGCATCATAGAAAGAAAATGTTACTTCATTGGCATTAAAGACTGCATACTACACTTCTCTTTCACCTGTGGCCAGCAGTCAGTAGTATGGATTCAGTTCTATTCTATCAATATCTGAGGTGCTGTGTCAACACACACAGGCTCTAAGGTGCTGTCGATAGTTTAAAGAGAGGTGAAACACTATCTAACCCTAAGTAATGGGGTTGTTTGCTGACACTGTAAAAAAGGATTATGGAAGCATTCATTCTTCCCTTTTTGTCTATAGGGAAAGCGTCTTCCTCCATACTTGTCTGCAGATGCTGAAGAGGGTGAGGTGTCTGACGATGACAGTGCTGATGAGATTGAAGATGACTTCAAGCTGAAGAATAGCATGGTAAGAATGTAACACACACCGATCAGGATTGAGCACAATGACTGATCACTAACACACACATATATACACACTCAGCAGAGTGATTTCATTTATATTTGTACATCAAATGTACATGTGCATTCTTTTGTCCATTTGGATTGGCATTAAAAGGTACTGATAGCATCATAAACATTACCTTTTACATATGTACAACTTTACAGTATCAAACTGCACTGACACAGTGCCATAACGGGACTGTCAATCATCAGTAAATAATGGAGAAACCTGTTCAATAAAGACATTTTTAATACAAGGTTTGTTTATAAACAAATTATATAGAAGAGTATGTCACATACAGTCTTTGTATGGATGACATGGTCTTCAAAATTCAATGAGTACAAACCGTTGTTATGTCAAATGAGGTAAATGCGATAATGTGGTAAATACATGTGATGGTGTTAAACATAATTAATCTAATTTATTAGAAATACTATACAATCAGCCTCTTATTTTCATGAATTTAATGTTCTATGTACCTCAAAGATCAAACATTTGAGCCTCTTTAAAGTTGTACGTACTTTATTACTACTTTACCTACTTTACAAGTACATGAACACACATGCATAAAAGGAAACATTTATACTAATAACCATTGTAGTTCACCATGCACAGCATTAAGAATGCATTTACAGTTTATTATATTTTGAATTGAGATCTGACACATTACAAACCCAGTGTCTAAGCAAAATACAAACAGACAAAAGCACAATGATCTGTTGGTAAATGTGATCATGGCCCCTTTAAGATAAAAACAGAAAGAAAGTGAAACTGTGCTACTCAGGCGTCTGCGAGAGAGTTAATCTGTGGTTCCCTTTCATGGGAACTTCGAACTGCGTTCTCTAGGGGTCGCTATGGGGAACGCCTCGTCGTGACCCGTGTCTGAAGCATACATTGAAAAAACACCAACTCGTTGGCCGGCGACAGCCATGACATCACTACCGGTGCGACTATAGTATAAATAGGCGCCGGGAGCTACACATCATTCTCTTCTTCGTCTTCATTGACTGTTTTGTTTGAAGCGTGCATTTCTGTGGTAAGAGCGATCTCTATTTATCTCATTATGGCGAGCACTAGCAAAGCATTTAAGGATGTGTGCATCCGTGTTGACGTTGTTTTACATCTGATGACACACACGATCTATGCGTTGTTTTGTTTGGGCAAAGAGCACGCACGCGATGTCTCCGAGGGGGCAATCGGCGTGCACTGCGAGCGTTTTTTCCAAGGAAAAAAGCTCTGCTCTCGTTTGTCTCTCTTTTCGAGGAAAGAGGGGCAGCCATCTGCTTCCCGCGATCCAGGACCCGTCGCTGCTGAGGCACGGAAGGGAATGAGCTCATGGGGATAGCAGGTGGATCTGGCTGATGAGTTTGAAGGGGGGTTTCCCTTTCGTGATCGGAGGATGATGTTATTTCATTAACATTGTCTGATTCAGGGACCATTGCTCTGCTGGGATCAGCCCAGCAAAAGCAGGAAATAGCTGAGGAGGGCAAAGAAGCTGAGGCTGAGCCTTCCCAATACTCCTGGCCTGCGTATGATGAGCTTTTGTAAATTATGGATCACGCCACGGTGAGGCTTTACTTGCCGTGAAGCGGGTGAAGAAAGTGACGTTGCGAAATATCTCAATGAACGTCATTTTTCTGGCCATAAACCCTCCAGCTCAGGTGAGCCTTCCTTTCTTCCTGTTTTTTTCATATAAAGATTGAGAAGGAATGGAAGAGGCAGTTTTTCTTCACGCATCCATCGATTCCAGCATACAAGTTATGCCAACATCGAGGCGATGCGCAAAAGCGGTTTTCAGAAGGCTAGTGTTGCAGCTCGCGCTCCTCCCCCGCCCACGGGTAAGGGTAGGAAGAAATCGCGGGTCAAAGGAAGGTGAGAAAAAGACCTAAGGGATGTGATCCAGACAGGGCGTCGGTGCTTTTGTCTCATAACACATGCTTCTGCGGGAGCCTTCGTGATCATCAGGCCCCCGGTGCATCACTGCAAAAATTTCCTGGACGTCCGGGCTGGGGTTACGCTTTCATGCTACCCTGACTGGTCTACCGTATCTGGGTCGCCCTGAGGGGTTTCCCGATCACCAGGATATCCCCTCTTGCTGAGGCATCGAGCGTGAGGCATAGGTGGCATTACGAGAACTTTCCTGTGTAAATGCTGTCTCGGGCAGTGCTCCCTTCACCTTTGAGGGTTGTATTTGAGCTTGCCTCTCCCGTTTGGCCCAGTACTTCCGGGTATCTGTAAACAGATGCTTGGAAAACTCTAAAATAAGTGCAGCACGTTAAGATTTGCGCACTTTTCTACAAATCCACATAAGTGGTAAGTGTGCACGTTATGCTTTGCCCACTTTTCTAAAATCCACATAAGTGGTAAGTGTTCACGTGCCCAATATGCCCACTTTTCTAAAATCCTGTATGGTAAGGGTTACGCATT
>NW_015505770.1:527622-545744 GCF_001515645.1 Sinocyclocheilus grahami | reverse complement strand
AGAGCTGGATGTTGCTCCCTCAGCTACAGATTTACTGCTAGCCACTCTAGTATTATAGCCTTAGACATAGCGTTTGGGGATACGCTATTTCTATATATGGGCTGCTCTTTCAGGGTACCACGAGAACCCCTAGAATGGTATTCAAGTGTGTGCACTTTATGCTTTGCCCACTTTTCTAAAATCCACATAGTTAGTAAGTGTGCACGTTATGCTTTGCCCACTTTTTTTCACTTTTGTATGGTAAGAGCTACGTGCAAAGACTTCGTGCTCTTTTTGAGTGGTTTAAAACCCCGGTTCCGCCTTGGGCACCACTCCTCCTATGTATCCTCTGGATACTGCGGACGCAAGCTTCAGACGAAGAAGTGAATGATGTGTAGCTCCCGGTGCCTATTTATACTATAGTCGCACCGGTAGTGACGTCATGGCTGTCGCCGGCCAACGAGTTGGTGTTTTTTCAATGTATGCTTCAGACACGGGTCACGACGAGGCGTTCCCCATAGCGACCCCTAGAGGACGCAGTGCCTCGTTCCCTACTCAGGGAACCATGGTTACATAAGTAACCTGAGATGTTCTCTCTTAGCTCTCTATAGGACTAATTGTGAATTTACAGCTTAAAAAATAATTTACTTTATATTTTACATATATTTAGGTGTAAAATAATTTTTCAAAATTAGTTGTCTTCATCTGACCTTTGACCTTTTTTTAGGGATCCGTCATTTATAACTGACGTTGTCCCATTAGGGTAAATCATTTTTGGCAAATTGTCTGAAACTTCACACTCAATCAAATGCTTTTTCACCATCTGAAAAGAAGTAAAAAGGTCTTACTGTTTCAAAAAACATTAAAAAACTTTATGAACATTCAACTTTTTTCTTGTGCTGCTATATTTGATTTGGAACTTGCACGTGAAAATGTCTAAAACCTGACACAAATTCGGATGCAATTTCACTGCCTGAAAACCATGTCTTAGTGTTTCAAAAGCATTAAAACAACTTTAACAATGTGTTTCATCTTGTAATTTCAAATCAGTTATCATAGCACAAGTGAAAGTCAACAAGACTCTTCTTTTTCAATATTCCCCACACGTCCTACACATAAGTAGATGTTGACTTGAGCAGTCATCATTGGAGCATTGCTGCCTGTCAGTATAGTAATGCCAATAGACCTTTGGTTGTTGTATGGATCACATCTTTCAAACTGGCATACAATAATGTACCCAAATGCCTGACTTCCACAACAACCTATTCTTCATCACTGCCCTCACCCTCATTGCTTCTATCCTCCTTGGTCATCAACAACTTGTTTTATTACTACAACCTGATTTTCTGATGCACTCATATCACTATCATCAATACTTTCTGAAATAAGTACAGATGTGTCTCTCCATCTTACAAAAATCTTACAAAAATGAACCTAAAACACATGCATAAAGGCTATAATACTGCCCACCAATGCTGGTCAATAGTGCCAGCTACACAAAATATGCATCACATAATAGGACTCAGATTTGTTGGGCTCTGAGTTGTTGTTTTATAAAAGTGCATTAAAAATGACAAAAAAACTTTAGAAAACACATTTGGATGCACAATCATATTTTTTATAACTTGAATTTATATGTATTTTCTAGTCTAAAATTAGCTCACTATGGAGCCTTGTGAGCATGTGACCTAACATGTGCTAATGTCTCCTTTACTACTTAGTTACCAAAAATGTGAAGCACATGGCTAATACATTTTAATTGTACTGGTTGAAGGGGATGTCATTTGATATATTGTATTTTAAATGCAATTTTCTTAGTGTAATTTATAAATGACGATATCCCATAGAGGGTTAAGCTGTGACACAACAAAGTACAAGCAGTTTATGAGAGCTGCTTGTACACTAATCATTTCAGGCACTGTGATCACCATAACACATAAACACAGCGACACTTAAGAACAGTAAATAATTCAGGAGTTTAGTGGCACAACGTATAAAAAAATACTCTTGTGTGCTGTCCCTCTATCATCCTGGCAAGCGCTATGTTGCCTATGCCATGGGCCAGTCCTGGTTGCACATAAAATGCTACTACACTTACAAGTACCTTATTAGAATGACCAATAAGTTAACGTTGCCTTTTCACTAGGGTTGGGTATCGTTTGTTTTTTTTCTGATACCGGTGCCAAATCGATACTTTTAAAACAGTTCCGGTGCCTAAACGGTGCCTGAACAGATACTTATTAAAAAAATAAATACAAAATAAATAAATAAATAATCCCCCCCCAAAAATGATGGATTGGCCATTAGAATAGAAATAGAATAGAGAGTGCAAATGTTAGAGGGTCAAGTTTTTTAATAAAAAAAAAAACAAGCAGATAAAATTAGAAGTATCATTAGAATAGAGAGTTAGAGGGTCAAATGAAGATGAAAGAGATGTGTTTTCAGCCATTTCTTGAAAATATTAAGGACTCAGCTGCTTGGATTGAGCTGCACAGGCCATTCCAGCAGGAGGGAACAGTTAATGTAGAAGTCCATGAAAGTTTTATTATAGGTAGAATGCAAAATGTTTCAATACCAGCATTTCAGTCAAATTTATGCAATATTTCAAACTTTTAACCCACTTGGGAAAATCAACCCATGGCAACAGTTTAAAAGTAGCCCAATTCTGTGGAAAAAACATGGACTTGGCAACCCTGCATCCAACAAGAGCTACCGGAGTCAGCTTTGACTGATCACAGGTGGAGGATAAGGAGAGATGACTGACAAGACCATGCTGGAGTATTTGCTGCTCAGCAGATTCTGAGCTCATTGACAAATATCTGAGCTTGTAAGATGTGCTTCCTTTACACAGAGAGCGTGTGATCGCGAAATCGAAAGTGAAAGTAAACAGCGCAAACGCAGATTCAATGAAATATTTAAATACACCGCATCCTGAGAGCGGCTCCCTGATACACCCAAATTATACACATTATTAGAATGTGTAAAGGAGTGGACACGAAAATCGTGGGAGCGAAACACATGTAGCAGGAGCAGGCGGCAATGGTCAGAGATTCAGCGGGAGCGAGATTAAGAAAACAGCCAAATCCCGGACATTTTGGGCAATTAAGAAATCCTGGCCGGACGCATTTTTGTAGGTCCAAAAAGAGGACATGTCCGGGGAAAAGAGGATGTATGGGTCACCCTAATTTATAATCTATTGCTAATCGATATATTCTTTTTAAAGTAGCATATGGAACATAGTTTCTGCCTCATTCTGTGACAAGCCTCATCAGATCACAAAAGGAAGCATTTGACTGGTGTTGTGGAGTAAAAATGTTATAATTTTCTCTTTTGTTGGACAACAGGTTTATAAATGTGAAGCGAGGTTTAGCTTTAGGCATTTTAATTTAAGCATGTTTAGCTTAGTTAACAGAAGGCTACTTCCTACCATCAGAGCAAGTGTAATAACTGCATTCACATGCTCCTCGAATGCTCTCATTTCCCGAATTGTGCTTTTAAGTCAGAATGTGAAAACAACATGGACACTCTCGTTAGGCTACTACAAAGATGTGTTAGATTTGTATTATTAGACCTCTCCGACTTGAGTTCACGTGCACTCAGTCGGGAAATAATTTTTCATGTGCGGTCCCACGATGATGTTTCTTACGTCCGTTTCGGAGTACCAGAGGACAAATATTTCAATCGATCACTCAGGCATGGCACCGAAATGAGGCACCGAAATCTGCGTTCGGATTCAGTTCTACATACCGGTTACATAGGTACCGGTGCCATATTGGTACCGAGTTTCGGTACCCAACCCTACTTTTCACATGGTACTTTTTCACTTTTCCACTACTCAGGCTGTTGTTTCACTTTCTCCATGTGTTGTAATGCCACCTTCTTTTCACACGTTATCACCTCTGCATCGCTCTCTGCCTCTCTATGAAAATCTCTGAGTTTCAAAGGAGCCAGTATTTTGTCTGGCTGCTTCCTCTCACCATTCTGGCTCACAGTGAGCTGTTAGTCTCTAAAAGCCAATCAATCACAGCCCGAACCCCTGGCGAGCTTCTGTTTGTGTGGAAACACCTCTATATAGGCAGCGGAAAGTCTTTGTGTGACAACATGGCCATTTGCCAAAAGATCCATCCAATAGCACTGCCAGTAACAGAGCTTCTTTTACAATCAGTCCGCTGACAGATTTTGTCCAGATTTTGATGCCGAAATGGATATTTAACACATTCATTTATTTTCCTGGACTCATTTAACAACAAATTGGTTTCCTAAGTATTTTTTTTGCCTTCTTGAATGAAGAATGCTTTAATAGCATTTTAATATACCCTTGCAAAATATTCATGTTGTTTTGTTAGAAGTAATTAATGTTTAATGATCCACTCAGACAAGTCATTGCTGGGAGCCAATTAAAGGTTTCTATGCTTCATCTCATTACATGCCTACTTAAACGTGTCAGGAAATTCAAGAAACACGCTGCCCCTGCTGTAAGTTGATGGCTATATTATGGCTGCTACGGAGGAGAGATCATAAATAAATTTACATTGATTTACAAAAAATAAAAATAAATCAAACAGCTGTATTTTAATTGCCATTAAATGAAAAAGTATTATAGTTTAAAATTATATTAAATGATATTAGCTGAACCCAGAATGCTTTTTGACCCACTTAAGGACTAACTCTAAGTACAATCTTTTTATGTATTTTCATAATTACCGTAGTATTGTCTTTGTAATATGGTTAAAGTGTACAGCTGAATGCATTTATGGTAAACTAAAATAAAATGTGTTATATGTGCTTTAATATGTTAGTCAGAACCTCAAAATAAGTGTATTTCTTTACAGCACAACAAAAGATTATTAAAACAGAATGCATTAAAATTGGACAATATTACAAACTGCAATTTTTATTAGTGTACTTAAGCGTGATTACTTTTAACTACACTTAAGTGGCCTTTTATTTAATTAATATGATATAATCTGCAAGTACAGTTTTTTTAATGTATAATTTGAAGATTTGAAGTATATTAAAAATTCACATTGAATACTTTTAAAAATACTTATTTTTCACAAGGGTAAGCAGCATTTTTCTGCATAGCAGAAGTGTACATGGAAGTAAAGTGTCAATGTATGTGCCTATTTTTGTCGTAGTCATCTGAAAACACATTGAAAATGATCTATAAACCTGTTTATCAAGGCTTTTATGAAGCAACATAAAAGAGTGAGCTATTCATCAATTATTAGAAAGAAAAAAAAAGAAAAAAGAAACCTCTGTATCAGGCTTAATCAGGGGCGTAGGAGCCATTTTAAAAGTGTAGGGGACAGCTGTCAGGTGATGTGACCCTCAATGGCCAAACAAATTATGTACATAATGTACAAAGTAAGTACATTCATGTTCATATAATAAATTGTATATATGTATATAGAATACCAATTGCCGTGTTTAGAGCACCCTAATGGCAATGTTGGGAACATGCCATGATAGCTTACAGGAAGCAAGACAGCTACAGGGACCTATTTTTTTTTTGTGATATCATACTCAAAAACCCTAACTCTAACCCTAATTTAAAAATAACTGCAGGACTTGGGACTTTGGGACACTGTGGACATCTATACTTTATTTTAATGAAATAACAATATTTTATGCACAATATTTCAGTTACACTACACTTAAACAATAACTTTTATCCTAATTCTTAACAGTTGGACAAAAAAAGTGTCTTTAAAAACTATTGTAACACACTGCCTTAACCTATATAACCAATTTTATTTAACAATTTGATCATAAAATAAAAAATATATATATTAATGATTAATTCCTTAAAACATTGGCAAGTAGTCCCAATAAAAAAAACAAAAAACCACTGCCTTAAAATAGACAATTCTTTTCTTTCAACAAATCTCACCTGTATAGATTTTGGAGAGGTCGAGCAACTGTCCTCCTCTCTCTGTCAGTGACATGACAGCCTGCCTTTCCTACAGACTAGTTACAGTTAGGAACATAGCTGTAATGAATTAAAGTACTAAAATATGATAAAGTATGATAAGATAAGTATTCGGCGCAAATTTTGCTTTATTTGGAAAGGATAATTCGGTAACACTTTACTTGAAGGGGTGTGCATAAGACTGACATGACACCTTCATAATCATGACATGACACATGTCATGAATATGAAGGAGGTTGTATGCGTGTTTATGACAACTGTCATTAAGTGTCATTCGCTCAGTTATGACATTTTTAATGCAAATATGACATTATTTGACCTAACCCTACCCCTACCCTTACCCCTAACCATAGCCCATAACAAAGACATCTCAAACAATGTCAGCTTTGCATTAAAAATTACATAACTGAGGGAATGACACTTAATGACAGTTGTCATAAACATGCATAAAAACCCTTCATATTCATGACATGTGTCATGTCATGATTATGTAGGTGTCATGTCATGATTATGAAGGTGTCATGTCAGTCTTATGCACACCCCTTCAAGTAAAGTGTAACCGATAATTCTACTCCGGACTTGAGCTGCGCGACGCGACAAAAGAATAATCATTTATGCTGTCCATATTTACATTTACTCATTTAGCAGATGCTTTTATCCAAAGCGATTTACAAGTAGGAGAGCATATGACACACACTTGATCCAGCGTGAGGTCACATGCCTCGTTCTTAACAGGTTCTTTTGTCGCATCGCTCACATCCGGTGTAGAAGCACTGTTAGGTCAAATAATAACGCAGAAATTTGATCGCATGATTTGTCTCATCGTGACATAACACATACTTACAGTGTTTGAAAAAGGACGTAATCGTCCTCTGCGTTTTTCTGGGGTGCATTTTACCCCCAAACTGCCAAAAGAGCAAAGTGAAATCGCGAGAGCAACAGGAAACTTGAAGCTCATGACAGACGCGCCCAAGAGATGATTTGCCTTGTGATTGGCTGAATGTTAGTTTACTGAAATCTAAATAAACAGAGAACACAGGCTGAAATATCGGCGGTGGGTCAAACAAAGTGCGTTTTTCTAAAAGTGTGAGGGACATGTCCCCCCCCCATCCCCCGCAGCTGCTACGCCCCTGGACTTAATGCAAGATAGACTTTCTGTACTGTAAATCTGACTTTATTAAGGCCGTTAAGAAGTTCATATCTTAAGTCTGCTGTGTGGAAGTCGTCTTAGAAATAACGGATGCTATTTTCTTTATTAATCTCTTTAAGATATTTATATATACTACTTATAAGCTGCAGATTTTGACACCCTACTCTTTTTGCATTTCAGTCCAATGGGCCCTGTCAGCACCAGGTGGAGTCCCACATCAGGAAGAAACTAGACTCACTGATGAAAGAGTCACAGATCGGGGACAAAGAGGACACGGACAGTTTCTCTATCCGAGCCCTGCTCCGTGCCACCCATGAGGGCCTCCAAAGAAACCTGCGCAAGGTAAAGTATCTCTAACTGTGATTCTACATTCTCAAGTCTGTGTGGACTCCAAATTCTGTGGAAAGATATAATTATGCATGAAGCTGTACTTAAATAAAACAATAAAACACAAACCCATCTCAGTCCCTAAGAAAGAAAAAAGGGGGAAAAAAGAATTAGAATACCTAATCAGTGCACATAGTCTTGCAATCCAGAAAAAGACATGGAGCATCCCTTAATTAGCATTCGTTCTGCCTCTTTTCTTGCCCTATTATTAGACTTTGCACTCTCTAAACATTCATTTTGATGTGCCGTTTGTAATGCACTGAGGGATTTTCTCTCCCCTCCAGTGTTCCTGCATAATATTTATGAAAAACAAAACAAAACTGAGAACTGTTGAGTGAGTGCTGAAATTAAGAGTCTGTCTGGAGAGGATTTCAAGTCAATGTTGTGTTAATTTTTTGCATCACTGCAAGTAAAAACATCTCTTTGACCATACGTGCCCACAAATACTCATTTGAACAGAATTTGACACTTGACTGTTTGAGTTAGAATTAGATACATTTTAAAGAAACAGTTCAATCAAAACCCTTTTGTCATTCCAATCCCATCATTTTCTTTTTACAGTGGAACACAAATGTTTTGTAGAATGATCACGCTGCTCTTTTGCATGCAGTGAAAATAGACAGTGGCCACTGGATATTATCCTGTTCCTTAGGTAAGGATATTGTTTTTGAAGGACTTGGAATATAGTCAATGGCAAGGGCGTTTCTGAGCATAGGCCTGGGGTTCTCAACTCTGGCCCTCGAGGTACACTTTCCTGCAGAGTTTAGCTTCAACCCTAATCAAACACACTTCAAACAGTCTTGAGGATTGCTAGGAAGTTACAGGCAGGTGCGTTTGATCAAAGTTGGAGCTAACCTCCACAGGGAAGTGGATCTCGAGGGCTAGAGTTGAGAACCTCTGGCATAGGCAGACTCGATGGTTGACTGGGGTGCCAAATGGGTGCCAGTGAGCACCCCAACACCTCTTTAACGTGTTAATATAATAACACTGCATTTTAGCAAATCATTTGTTAATTGCATTTACGTGGCTGAATATTTGTAAAAGAAAGATGTCGTTTTTTTTTCTTCAAATGTTATGATTTTGCATTATTTAGTAAACTAATGATTTCCACAACCAAAGATTTTCTTCTTCATTTGTTAATTTATGAATTTAATTCACTTAATTGTATTTGATTCACAGAATGTTGCAAAAGTAAACTTATTTTTCATTCAATACAATACATTTTTTTTTATTCATTACATTTTGAAATTAGTATTATTTAAAAATACCAATATGAACTAATACGAAATACTGTAGGGCACAAAAATGGTCAGATATGGGCCTGGTCCATGAGTCATAAGGACCACTTTTTATGCCACCTATGATGATTTTTGTCCTTTTTGGAGCTTGACAGCCCCTGGTCACAATATGCTTTTGTTAAAAAAGCAGCTTAGACATTTTGTTAAATCTCATTTTGTGCATTATGTCTTTTTTGTATGTGAAATTATTATAATATATATTGTGTGTGTGTGTCTTCCAGAATTCCAAAGATGGCATGAAGAAATCCCAGAGTCGCTCCTTCATCAGCAACCTCAAGCACAAGGTCAGAATAAAGAATTTTTCTGTCTTTCTCCCTCTCTCGCACTCTTTCTTTTTTCCTCTTTCTCCACTTTCTCTGTCTCTGCTGCAGAATCAGGACTATCCTATTTCCTGTCCTCTTTGTGTGTCTGCAGTTTCAAAAGTTACATAAATGTGTACTTTTTGCTACCCAGAGGCAGAGAGATTTAAAGAATATTCCCTGTTGATTAATTGAAGTGTGGAACAGATAATAAAGATGCATCAGTCATTCTGATCAGTTATCTGAGGGCCATTGCTGCTCTCAGAGCAGTGCCAGCAGGCAAATATGCTTTCCAGTCTCTTTATTTTAAGTGTATATTTACTGAGTTTAAATAACAGAATTCATACATTGATTAAGCACACCTGTTGACTTGATATCTGATAGTCACTTATCCCTCAAGATCACATATGATTGTGTATACGGATAATGACAGCACTGAGCTCTAGAGGCATTCTCGTATTTCGTCCTCTGCATAAAAACTCACTGAAGGCATTATTCATCTCCATCTAGTATATTGAATGGATGGTGTGTAATTCAACACCTCAATAGCAAATCAATGAAGCGAGTAAACAAGGCTTGTGGTTGCATCCCCGCAAGTTTGATCATGGGCCATTGTTCTGGGCTGTCTACACTTTATTGATTTTTTTTATTAAAATGCAATCAGGGTTGTAAGCAGTATGTTGCGGTTTCTCGTCTCCTGTAGATCGCATCCGTCTTCTCTGTCATTCCTTCAGGAAGTGGGCAGGCACACCTCTGGTGTGTGCGTGATATTTCCTCCCACTCTCGACATTTGTCTTTGCGGATGTGTTTATGAGGCCTCAAAGGTTCTCCTTTTGTTAGTAATGAGTCTAAATCCTGTAATTACTCTAGCTGCTATACACTGCTCCTCATGGCCCTAAAAAGTTACATGATTTGGACACTTGTCACATCTGGCAAGTATTAATCCTTGCTCACACACATGTCTGGTCAGCTATCCTTGTGGGGATGATCCTTTGTCCATAGGCATAATGGTTTTTCTACTGTACAGACCGTATATTCTATTGCCCTACACCAACCCTACCCCTAAACCTACCCCTCACAGGAAACTTTCTGCATTTTTAGATTTTCAAAAAACTTAAATCTGTATGATTTATAAGCTTTTGTACCCATGGGGACCACAATTTAGTTCCCCACCGTGACACGAGTCCTCATGAGTCTTGTGTGTAGTCAGGTTTAAGTCCCCACCAGGATATATAAACCAGTACACACACACACACACACACACACACACACACACACACACACACGGTTATGTTAAGTGTGCCCTTTAAAACAGGCCAGAGCTATTTTGTTCCTCTCGGTTGTGTGTAGGAGGAATTTCATTACCTCTTATCCAAAGCAAAGGAGTAAACATTCACTCCATGTTCTTATTTAGCTTGCTGTGTGTTTGTTTGTGTGTGTGTGTGTGTGTGTGTGTGTGTGTGTGTGTGTTTTCACACAGAGGCATTCCAAATCAAGGCTGAAATGTCAGAGTGTTGAAACAGATGATGACAGGCAGCAGGAGCCATCAGGTGGACAGTTTAACAGGTGTGTCTGTCTGTATCTCCTATTTTTTAATAATGCATAATGCAAATTTTCTGTTTTCAAGCATTTTTTTTTTTTTACATTTCATTTGTTAAATAGCTCATTTACAACATTTAAACTAACAAATTAACCAGTAATGATGGCAAATCTGATTTTTTTTCCAGAAAACATTACTCCAGTCTTCAGTGTCACATGATCCTTCAGAAATCATTCTAATATTCTGATTTGGTGCACAAGAAACATTTTCTAAAGTGAGACAAGCACTGAGTACTATATTAAAATATAGGCATCACTCAACCACTGCGATCCAGACATCTGAATTAGTTCTTCTTCATTTCTATGGAGCTTATAATATGACAAAACTATTTGAATTTGTATTGTATACATTTGAATTATTGACAAGTGGCATTTATCAAAACTGAATATTATGTGGCATTTAAAATAGTTCTGAATTAGATTTTTTTAACTTGAATATTGAACATTTTAAATTTAACACAACTGTTTTATAGACATGTATTTTCAAACAGCAAATTTTTTGTTCTGAATTCTTTGACTACAGATATCCAGTTTTTAAAAATACAGCTTCAAGTTTTCAAGATGAAGAGGAAATTCGGAACATCAAATTCAATATTCTAAAATTCAATATGCAGAAATTCAGATCGTACAGAAAGTAGGTCAGAGGTAATCCACAGGGAAGAGCAGATGAATTCTGAAAAGTCAAACAAAGCATTTTGGCCATAGTTTTCTGCCGTTCAGATCAGGTTGATCTACCTGATCATGAATCGCCCAGAGGTATCCTAAGTGATTGTTAAACATTTATGGTTTATATTTAGGCCTATATGTTAGTTAGCATTCTCAGCATGTGAAACATTTATCTAAGCGGTCTCTGGTGTTTGTTTTAAAGTACATTTGGTGTGAAAGTGATTAGCATGCCACCGTGTCTACACATGACGCAAGCAAAAGCAAAAAAGACAGTAGAGCCCGTTGATTATAATCAGTGATATTTTCTACAATGGATGCGGCGCGGCGCAACACCATGTCTATATGGATGCAACTGCTTGAATGACAAAGCGCCCATTGCAAAGAGCTTGGACTACATTAGGAATAGAACGGGGAATCCGTTTGCTGTTGGGAATTTCGCATTCAGTGTAGACCGTATTGATTATAATAAGGTTCTGCTGTCTTTTGTTGCAACCCGTCTCACTGCTCGCGTCCGGTCTAGACACGGTGTAAGCGTCATACATAACAGTTTTGAAGCAGCTGAAGCCATTTCTCATCGAGCTGTGTGAAATACAGACTGAACGGCGACTCAAAACACCCGACCGCTGCATGAGCATATATGCAAACTACAGCTCTCGGATTTATATAAAGCAAGCCAGTGTCATGTCGCTCTAGTAAAGTTTTGATGGATGATGGTTGTAGTCAAAGTAAAGACTGTTATAGTGACATACAGGAGTCATTCATTAGGTGTGCATGTGTCCGTTATTATTATTGATGCACAAACAAACCGTGTAAGCCTATGTATGTGTGCTCATAGCGCACATATCACTATAACATCATATACTGCACATATTAATGTACAGCTAATTTTCTATAATGGATGCTCGCTGAAGAAGCGTGTTTTGAAGAAATATCTGAGGATCAGTAGTGTTTATGTACATATGGGCATCAAACGCTTCAAATTCACTTGTTCTGACAGAGGAACTATTCAATGATCACACCGACCCTCCTTACGATCGCTGAGTCTCCACACATTCAGAATGGTTTCATTTTTCGTTTGTATTTTGGTGTGATTAGTTATTCTGCATGGATCTGTGTATGCATTCCTTTGGTGTCTCCCTGTGGTCTTGTTTGGTATGGCAGGTTGACTTGTACTTATTTGTTAAAGTTACTGTATAATTGAGGTTTATGTACTTTTAAGTTGTAAAGAATGTCTGCAGTAGAATTTTTGTATTGATTTGGAGAGGATGGGGTCCTTGGAGTAAAAAAGGTTGAGAATCACTGGCTTAGACAAATATCACATGCTGAGAACACTAACTTAACATAAATATAAACCATATGTTTAAGAATCAATTAGGATACCTCTGGGCGATTCATGATCAGGTAGATCAACCTGATCTGAACGCCAGAAAACTACTAATTGGCCAAAATGCTTTATTTGACTTTTTAGAATTCATCTGCTCTTCCCTGTGGATTACCTCTGACCTACTTTCTGTACGATCTGAATTTCTGCGTATTGAATTTTAGAATATTGAATTTGATGTTCCGAATTTCCTCTTCATCTTGAAAACTTGAAGCTGTATTTTTAAAAGCTGGATATTTGCAGTCAAAGAATTCAGAACAAAAAATTCGCTGTTTGAAAATACATGTCTATAAAACTCTGCTATAAAAAAATGCAGTTGTGTTAAATATCCGACGTTCAATATTAAAGTTAAAAAAATCTAATTCAGAACTATGTTAAATGCCACATACTATTCAGTTTTGATAAATGTCACTTGTTAATAATTCAAATTTATACAATACAAATTCAAATAGTTTTGTCATATTATAAGCTCCATACATTTCATCATCATTTAATGAATTAATGCTTCCATGGTTGCTGTAAAAACATCTCATAAAATCACACAAAATTCAGTTTACCACCCATGTTAATTGGCAAATAGACCTGAGTTCTGTGAATATTTAAGTCACTATGATCTATAATGAACCTAATTTATATAGCAGGCGTGTTGTGCTGAAAAGATTTACATTGAAATGCACTGAAATAATTGCAAGCATGTGGTACAACTGTTTTGTAAATTCACCCCATAATGTGGCATAATGAAGAGATTGTTAGTGTCTTATGTTAATGAGAATTTGCCATCGTTTGTATGCTTAATGAGCTACATTAACACCATGAGGAAAGTCATTTGTAATGAAACCATCACTCTGAAAGGGGCTTTTCTTATCTTTAATTTCACTCTGATTTCCTAGTCTAGATATGTGCAGGAAGGATGCAATGATTGATTAAACAGGGTGCTGTTAGCATTTGAGCTTATATCTTCAACCATTTCAAACTGCATGTGAAGTGTTTGAAGATGCATTGCATAATCAGTTATGAGGACATTTTCATTCATTTATAGTAAATCACATGTTAGAGAGCAGTTTGGGGTTGGTCAATTTTTTTTATATTTTTGAAAAAAGCCTGTTATGCTCACCAAAGCTGCATTTATTTGATCCAAATGCAGCAAATATTGTGAAATATTATTACAATTTTAAATACATGTTTTATATTTTAACATGTAATTTATTCCTGTGATTGCAATGCTGAATAGTCAGCAGCCATTACTGCAGTTTTCAGTGTCATATGATTCAGAAATCATTGCAATATGCTGATTTGGTGCTGAAAAAAATTCTTACCATTATCAATGTTGAAAAGCACTGTACTACTTAATATGTTTATGTAAAGTGTAATACATTTTTAGTTCTATACTGATTAAGAAAATGATTTTTGCTTGTAGTCCATTTATGTTTGTGTTTCCATTAAGGTTGTATGTCTCTGTTGTGCTGGACATTGATGTAATTTCCTGAGAAATAAGCTACTTCTTTAGTCACCATTCCTTCTTATCTTTGTACTGTGTACCTGACCTGGAGCATGTCATTACATCTAATAGTCAGACGTTTCACAAACTGCCTATATTTTGCTGTCTGTCTGTAGAGGTGGAAGGAGAAGAAAAACGATAAAGCTGAGTAGAGATCTATCAGTTCTGGTCGTCCTCACCAACTCTGTGGCCTCTCAGGAGTGTTTAGATGAGGGTGAGAAATGTTTTCTATTTTACCATATCTGATTACTATGGAAGCCCATTTCCGCCACTGAATAAAAAATCTCACTATTCTGACTTTTTTTTCTCAAAATTGTGAGAAATAAACTTGCAATTGCAAGTTATAAAGTCAGAATAGTCTTTTGTAACTTGAATCTCACAATTCTGACTTTATAACTCATAACTGCAAGTTTATATCTCACAATTCTGAAAAAAAGTCAGAATTATGGGATAAAAACTCGCAATTCTGACTTTTTTTCTCTCGCAAATGCAAGTTTATATATTGTAATTCTGACTTTTTTTCTTGTGATTCTGACTTGTTCTCAGAATTGTGAAATATAAACACACAATTGCCAGTCTAGTTCTGAGGGGGGGAAAAAAAGACGGATATGTTCTGAGAATCGCGAGTTTACATCGTGAGAAATAAAGTCGCAATTCTGACGCAATTCTCAGAATTGCAAGGTTATATCTCGCAATTCTGACTTTTAAACTCGCAATTGCAAGTTTATATCTCACGATGTAAACTCGCAAATGTGAGAAAAAAAAGTCAGAATTGTTAGATAAAAAGTTGCAATTACCTTTTTTATTTTGTATTCAGTGGCAGAAACGGGCTTCTGTAGAGTACTGATCCCTGCTGTGAAGGTTTTTGGAATATAGATGTTTTTTTTTTGGAAAAAAAGCTTTTGCTACAAAGATATGTTGTGAATCCACTTTACAGCAAAGGCTGTTTCAAGAACATGCATCTAACCCAAGATTTCTTGCACCGTCTCTCTCAGGATCACCCTATAATGTTCTGTCGTTTAGTGAGACACGAGCTCAGCACCTGGTGCACCATCGATCTGAGCGCTTCTTGACTTTCAACCAACGACAGCTCTCTCGGATCTATCCCTCTGCCTACCGGATTGACTCCAGTAACTTTAACCCACAGACGTACTGGAATGTGGGTTGCCAACTAGGTGAGGAAAGACACACATATGTCCAAGCACAAAAAATGGACACTCATGACAGTCTAATATCCAGTCCAATTTCACATTAGTTTCAATGATTTTTGTAAGCTCACTCACTGATACGGTGTGTAAAGATTTAGATCCATAACATCAAAATTGCCAAATGCACCTGTGACCCAGTTGACCAACTGACCCCCCTTTGTGAGTGTATGTGCATATGCTGTGTATTTTAGCAGTCCCCTCTATAATGCCATATGTTCCCTGCTGTGCATACCATCTGGGTCTTGGTTGTGCAAACAAATTGATAAGTTGGCACACTTGTGCAATTTTGCATATGCAAAGTCATGTATGAAAATGCACATATGAACTTTCCACATGCACACATAAGCACTATCCATGGCACAAACACATTACATATAAACACACATAGAGTGGGGGTGCAAAAGTCAGAGCCTACAAGTGAAAGTGCATTAGTTTTACATTTCTATAATTTATTTCTATAATTTTATTTATCTTTTGATAACAGTGACAATGGGCCTCATTCATGAAACACAAGCAGAGTAAATGTTTGTGTAAATCGTCCGTAAAGCTGTTCTGACGTAAATTTTCGGATTCATGAAAGTGTTCGTATTTTCAAAATGTTAGTTGGTACCAAATAAATTTACACCTGCTCCCTGCCATGTGTAAATGGTGCGTAAAACGTTCTGTTCTTTTTGGCAAACTGATGACACTGAATTTTGATGCACTGCCATCATAATATTGTACAAGTTTGTTTGCTCTGTGCTTTTTTCTTTTTTTTTTTTGTGGCTGAGAGTTGATAAACTGTTTAGCTTTGGGTAAAACGCAGCGCTTGTCACTGTCACTTTTTACCCAGCTGTTCAATCAGTGGACAAGAGGCAGGACAAATACTACACCGACCAATCATCCTACTTGTACAACAACTGAACAACAATAGAGAAGTTAACATCGTTGGTTACTGCATTTTTATATTTAGTAATATTCTTCAAAATGTACTGCCGTGGATATTCCACATCATAGCAACCAAATCGACAGCTGGAAAAACGCTGTGCCACCAAAGCATTCTCAAGCGCCACCAGCTGGTCGTTTTAAGTAGAGCGCCTGACATTTTTCAGCAGGCTAAAAACACTTTGGTGGACACACGTTATTGAATATTTTTTGTTAGGCATATGGCCTATTAGTCTTTTTTGCATTTATGCAATATACTGGGGCCAAAAATTATTCAGACACTTTGACCTGATCATGTTTTGCTCAAATGTTATCTGACATTATCAAGATTAATTTGTTCTGACACAGTTTAAATTTGAGTTCTTGTCATATTGTATTGCCATTTTCTAAACTATAGCGAATAAACTGTGATAATGTCTGAAATGTTAAAGGTGTCTGAATAAATGTTGGTTTGACTGTGCATTTAATATATAAACCTACACACACCTATACATACACATATTCTCATTATACACACGTACATATACCCATATATATATATATATATATATATATACAGCCACCTACGTAAACTCATACACACCTGTCAATGGAAATATTCATAAATAAATCTAATTAAATATAAATAAATATATAAATGAAATAAGCTACAACTGACGGCTTACACAATTTATACTGTCTCACAGATTAATACTCTTTCACTCTGTAACTTAACATAGGAACAAAAACAAAAGGTAGTAGTGATTTATATTAACCTTACTGCCAGATGCCATTTGAAAAGTATCTTTATTAAGATTTTACCAGCCAGTATCCAAATCTAGTTAAGGCACACTTATCTTTCCATGAACACTAAGCTCTTAAAAAGTTATAAATCAAGGTTGCTGATTAAGGACTTTACTAGGTTCCATATTTTTTACAGATGTCTTAGGTCTGTTAGATAACTTGTATCTTAGCTCCTCTTGAGTTTGTTACATGTAGAGAATATAGGAAATATTGGGATAAATCCTGTGCAGTTTGATTCTCTAATAATGAAACCTATGGATAACTGAATTGAATTTAGTGCCTAGCGTTAATAGAGCACTTGTGAATAAGACAATTTTCCAATGAATCATTTGTCAGTCCTATAGCAAGTTCCTTTTTCCCATTCTTGCTTAATAAAATCTGTGTTTGTATTCACCCCATCTTACAGAAGGGCATACAAGAAAGAAACCGCACAGTGTGCAGTGGGCTGCGATTACTTAGAGCTTTGAGAGTTTGATAGATATGTTTTCAAATCCTATGAAATGTGTCCTTGTCAAATCTCTAATGTGTAAGTACTGTAAAAAATCTGTTGATAAAAGATAATTTTTTGTTTGTTTGTTTAAAACCAGTTAAACTCTGCAACTTCTCCAAAATCGCGTTAAAAATGTGTATGCTTCATTTACATAGCCTTCCTTATATGGTATCAGCCCATATATGGGTTAATTTGAAAGCTTGGAGTGTCTTCTTTACAAAGAATACCATTCCTTTTGGTTTTTATATTCATAAAGCAGTAAAATTAAGCTTAGAAATGTATTCGTCCCACACACGATTTTCCACCTAACCATTGCAAATTTTATTTACGAAGAATGTGTATTTTATAAATTTTTCACAAAAAAGTCGTCATATATCACAAGAAAGCTCTCATTCTCAGGAATTTGACGATGTAGATTATTTCATTGTGTGACAATCATAGATCGAATTATCTTCAATTGAATTGCGGGGGGGGGACATTTTTTTTTTATGTGTAACATTCCTACTCGTAGCACTGCTTCAGTTAGCC
>NW_015505770.1:522710-527382 GCF_001515645.1 Sinocyclocheilus grahami | reverse complement strand
ATTTGAAAGCTTGGAGTGTCTTCTTTACAAAGAATACCATTCCTTTTGGTTTTTATATTCATAAAGCAGTAAAATTAAGCTTAGAAATGTATTCGTCCCACACACGATTTTCCACCTAACCATTGCAAATTTTATTTACGAAGAATGTGTATTTTATAAATTTTTCACAAAAAAGTCATCATATATCACAAGAAAGCTCTCATTCTCAGGAATTTGACGATGTAGATTATTTCATTGTGTGACAATCATAGATCGAATTATCTTCAATTGAATTGCGGGGGGGGGACATTTTTTTTTTATGTGTAACATTCCTACTCGTAGCACTGCTTCAGTTAGCCGCAAACAGCCACAAATATCTATATACTCTATAGTATCTTTTAGATTAGGATCTCTTCTTTCAAACAAGACCATTTTCACGTTTCTGCGTGCTTCCATCGGTGAGATATTTGCATTCTGTCCAGGTAACGGAATCCAGCGCATCTGGAAATAATGCGCTCTCTATCTCATTCCAGTGCACAGGCAGCACGTCTGATGTTATAGATATCTGCGGTCAGTTCTGGGCTGCAGTTGGTCAGATTACATGTCACTCAGATAGGCCATTACAGACTTTGTGAACTTTGATACCTCTGCGTCACCAGAGTGGGTGAGAGAGGGGGGTCTCCATCCGGTCTCGCAGCTTGTGGTTTCTGGCTGTTGTAGTTCGTGGACGCGAGAATTGGAGGCTTTTCTCCGCACGGAAGAGTTGCAGGGAACGCTACTTGGATCATATCAGTCTATGATTATCATATTACAAGTTATATATGATGAAGAACGGTCAGCGGCACCGTGGAGAGGAATGAGCGCGCGTCTGGGGAGGCTTTAGGAGCGAGTCTCCGCGTGTTTGAGAGCTTATTCTTTGTTATGAAACGTGATAGACTTGATACACTTGTTTATTGACAGAAAAGTACAGTACATTATGCATTTCAGTAAGTATACAGTAAATATACATGGATTATTTACAGTGCGGTGTGGATGAGGTGATATACAGTATGTTTGTTTGACGCTCTGAATGTAGAGATAGCTGCCGGTTAGCGATTTAGCTCCGCTCTGGACCACGGATGATACAGTGTTGTCATGGAGAGATGCTCAGGATACAGGAGTAAGTCAACTGATGAGGTGAGAGATGCTGTGAAGCAGTATCCCAATACAGAATACACATAAATGGAATTCTTTTTTTCTGGTACTTTTTGGCATCTAGTGGCATCAAACCAAGTAAATTGCAGAGAGCTGGGCCTAATAGAACGTCTAGGTTACTTGTGTAACCCTCGTTCCCTGAAGGAGGGAACGGAGACGTTACGTCAGTGACTGACGAATTGGGATCTCGCCCGAGAGCCCAACAGAATTTCAAAAAAATATATATTTTTTAAACTCCAAAAGCGCCAGTTTTTTGTGTTTATTGTAATATTTGAAACATATATAATGTTATTTATAAAGAATTACACTCATATTTTGTAGTTCAAAGGGTTTTCTTTGCAATGAAACCAATTTTTTTTCATTTCCTCCATTGTATGTGTGTAGGGTAAACATTTGAATTTGAGTATGTTAAATTTTGGCGAAAATACCAAAAACGCCCCAGAGAATAAGTGGTTAAGCTGAGTAAATGAACCAAATTTATTGTCAATATATAAATCTCTAATGGAAACTAAACCCTTTTGTCTCCACTGGGAGAAAACTTTATCTTGTAACCCCGGGAGAAAGGCATGGTTTTACAAATTGGGCTGTCCAGATACATGAGGAAGATCCAGAAAAGACTTAATCCACTTCAATATTTTAAGGACGTTATGGAAGCTGCACTTAATATTTCTGTGGAAACTGTGATACTTTAACTACTTTTATAACTGTGATATGTTATTTTCAGAATTCTTTGATGAATAGAAAGTTCAAAAGAGTAGTATTTATTTGAAATATAAATATTTTGTAACTTTAGAAATGCTTTCACTGTCACTTTTGATGCTTTTCGAAAATAAATACATATACAAACATAAAGATTGATTAGTGACCTAGTGACCTGTAGAAATAGCATAGCAGATATACAGTGGGAAAAAAAGTATTTAGTCAGCCACCAATTGTGCAAGTTCTCCCACTTAAAAAGACGAGAGAGGCCTGTAATGACTGTTTGAGGTTGTGGACAGGTGTCTTTTATACTGATAACAAATTCACACAGATGCCATTAATACATCGAGTATTATACTCGAGTATAATACTAACGAGTGGAGGACAGAGGAGCCTCTTAAAGAAGAAGTTACAGGTCTGTGAGAGCCAGAAATCTTGCTTGTTTGTAGGTGACCAAATACTTATTTTCCCGAGCAATTTACCAATTAATTCTTTAAAAATCCTACAATGTGATTTTCTGGATTTTTTTTCTCATTTTGTCTCTCATAGTTGAGGTATACCTATGATGAAAATTACAGGCCTCTCTCATCTTTTTAAGTGGGAGAACTTGCACAATTGGTGGCTGACTAAATACTTTTTTGTCCCACTGTAATTCAGTTTTCATTCTACATAATACCAGTTCTTTGTTTTACAATTTTAAACAGAGTGTGTGAATGATGATGCAGCTAACAGAAATGAAGTAGCAAAGAATCAGATAAACAAGAAAAAGGGTAAAGACAGAAAGTCAGAAATCAGAAATTAACCAGGAACAAGACAGAAAAATATGCAGAAGCATTGCAAAAGCAGGTGTGTGTGTGTGTGCGTGTGCGCGTGCTATCATAAGGATCCAATAAACAAGAGTAAATTGGAACTTGTGGAGCTGCAGCTGAGTTCTGCCCCCTGATTGTTTATTAAATAAAATGCTTACCAGGCCATGATAAAACCTCATAGTTTGTTAGCCATCCAGTTTATTTAGCTTTACACAGATTAATAAATACATGGAATTATTTTGCTGAAAAACATCCTGAATAAATGAAGGAAGGATGGTAAAATATAAGGAAAGAGAAAAAAATGGACTCAAGAAATAATGTAATGAAGGTTTGGAAAAATAGAATGAAGGTTTTTCTTTTGTTTAACCCACAGTGGCTTTAAACTACCAGACTGATGGCCGTATGATGCAACTGAACAGAGCCAAGTTCATGGTGAATGGAGGTAGTGGCTATGTGCTCAAACCTGGCCCAACGTGTAAAGGTACACATATGCATTCAAAATACTGTTAAATCAAAATATACGACCACTGTGTTTTTGTCACTGAAGACTTAACTGTAAAAATGACTTGACACTTAAGTTTAAAGTTATTCTTCAATTACTCTGGGGAGTGTGTTAATCTCTGAAAATCTATTCCAGGCTCCTTCAACCCACTGAATAATGATCCGCTCCCTGCAAATCCGAAGAAACAATTGGTGATAAAAATCATTAGTGGACAGCAGCTGCCCAAACCTCCTGATTCAATGCTGGGAGACCGTGGTGAGGTAATCAGATGCCACCTAAGAGTACATTTCCTATCGGATTCAGAGTTGAAATGCAGTTAATATATTTGACTTTTGTGGACTTTATTCATAGATCATTGATCCCTTCGTTGAGGTGGAGATTATTGGTCTTCCGGTGGATTGCTGTAAAGAACAAACCAGGGTTGTGGATGATAATGGTACAGCTTCACTGGTTTTGCCTATGTGTCTGGGGATTTGTTGAGCTTATTTGAACAGAAATAACGTTTTGGGGCATTAACCTTTTTTAACTTTTGGTGTGATTGTTAATGCAGGTTTTAACCCTGTGTGGGAAGAGACTGTGTCTTTCACACTTCACATGCCCGAGGTGGCTCTAGTGCGCTTCCTGGTTTGGGATCATGACCCCATTGGACGAGACTTTGTGGGCCAGAGAACAGTAGCTTTCAGCAGTCTCATGCCAGGTAAGAGAGATTCCATTGTAGTGCTGGGCGGTATGACCAAAAATTTATGTCACAGTATTTTTCAAAATTATACTGGTTTCACGGTACATGACGGTATTTTTTTTCATGCATGATATTTTCTACTGATTGAGAGAGGAAATACTGCAGTATATTGACTTAGAATGCCCTATTTTACCATCATGATGAGTGAATATTGTCAAAAAGTACCACACTAAATAGTGACTAAACACGACCCCTTTTAATACATGTTAACCAGGAGTCACTCAGTTATAATCGCGGCATCGTCTGATAAAATCAGCATGCATCTACACGAAAGATGCATGCGGTTGTTTTGGCTATATTACTTTTTGTCTCATGCAGCGCACTGCCTGCGTCTGAGTTCTATTGTGTGGTTGTCTCTTCAACTATGGGAAATTTTGGACCGGTTGTTGAATAAAAAGTAAAGTACATCAGGAGATATGCATGCACCTATTTTTTCAGAACTGTCATTTTTTTCTGAATCAATAAATAATGTCAGAATTACATAACAGAATTAATTACATAATATTTTCACATAGTGTTAATATTGCAGTTGAATGAAAATAACACAAGTATTTTCTGTTCACAAGTGATATAAATAAATTATATACATTTTAATTATATATATATATATATATATATAATAAATAATGGTTTATTAATTATTTGTTTTACTTTTTATATGAATGATTGTAATTATAGAATAATAATGAATTAAATATTATTAAAATTATTAATTATATATATATATATATATATATATATATATATATA
>NW_015505770.1:516222-517731 GCF_001515645.1 Sinocyclocheilus grahami | reverse complement strand
ATATAATTGTAACCTTCATGTAACAAAAAAGTCCAAAACTGGTGTAATAAACTCAGCCCTTGGGACATAAAAGTGCCTGTAGTTTAAGAAACAACCATGCATGTTATAGTAAGTGTCACATTATCAGCTAATTACATAACTGATATAAGCAGATTAAAAAGACAAAAAAGATCACAAGTTGACTGAGATAAAAATATCTCAAGATAAAAAGAAATCAGGGTCATTATGTCAAGTGTGAGGGACAGCAGCAGGTCCCTGTGTCTCAGAGGGGTGTCATGTGAAGCATGTCATTAGAGTAATGGAGTCCTGAGGTGCTGCCTTTGGACATGTCTGCTGCTGAACTCTCTCTGCCCTCACACAGACAGTCATACGGTCTCACCGATGGAAGACATGCTACTGTGCTACAGCTACTGATGACACCATGTCTTCCTATTTTTTCAGTTGCATTCACTCTCTGAATGTTCTCACAAATGCAAATGCCTTTCTTCCATCCCATTTTTAATCATTCCTCCTCTTTCCCACTCTTGCAGGATTTAGACACGTTTATTTGGAAGGAATGACAGAGGCATCCATTTTTGTCCATATCACAGTGCATGACATCTATGGGAAGGTGAGCTTATAACTACGCAGACAGCTGTACCTAATCAGTCTGATAAAGATCCACAGCCATTTCCACTGGGCATGTTACCAATTTAAAGGGGTCCTATTATGCTTTTTCACTTTTTGAATTTTAGTCAGTGTGTAGTGTGTATGTTTGGGCATAAAAAAGATCTTCAAACTTATGAATCTCAAAGTCCACTCCAAAGGGAGATATTTCGTTTAAAAAAAAAATCCCTTTTCAAGAACTACAATGAACGGCTCGTTTGGACTACAGCGTTTGTTTTCCGGGTTTTGTGATATCAGAAAGCGGCCCATTAGAATAGCATTAAAATAATTCCTGCCTACGGAAATTCGAATGGTTGGAGGGTGGGGAGGGGCGAGGACGTGGTTAGAACGCTTGGTTGAGTGCATCAGATAAGACGACGATGAAGAAGTGCTGTTGTAGCTTCAAGTTTTTGCAAGTTATTACACATGCACCTTAATAATTATGTATGTAAATATATATGTTACAATTATGAAAACGTTTTTATAATAAATTGCTGACAGTACAATACTGGACAATGATGTAATCTGCAGAATTTACACTTCAATTATGCGACTACAGTGTTTCCCATACATTGAGTGCGGGTGTTTTTATATCATTGTATTTCTGAAGGAAACTGACTGTCTTCAGAAAATTGGATGTCATTTTCATTTAATCAGTGTTTTTTTGAGCGGAGCACAGCCAGTTACCGGGGAAACCTTGATCTCTACCACTCCAACAGCGCCTCCTGCTGGCAGAGAATGAGTTTGCATATACAGTATATGCCGCCTGGGAAACACTGGACTATGGTATCAATAAATTCAACTGTATAACAGTTTCACTGCAATTCATGTTATAATGTTAGAATTAAATAACAATAAAAATAA
>NW_015505770.1:507038-516014 GCF_001515645.1 Sinocyclocheilus grahami | reverse complement strand
AATATTATTAAAATTATTAATTATATATATATATATATATATATATATATATATATATATATATATACATAATTGTAACCTTCATGTAACAAAAAAGTCCAAAACTGGTGTAATAAACTCAGCCCTTGGGACATAAAAGTGCCTGTAGTTTAAGAAACAACCATGCATGTTATAGTAAGTGTCACATTATCAGCTAATTACATAACTGATATAAGCAGATTAAAAAGACAAAAAAGATCACAAGTTGACTGAGATAAAAATATCTCAAGATAAAAAGAAATCAGGGTCATTATGTCAAGTGTGAGGGACAGCAGCAGGTCCCTGTGTCTCAGAGGGGTGTCATGTGAAGCATGTCATTAGATTAATGGAGGCCTGAGGTGCTGCCGAACTCTCTCTGCCCTCACACAGACAGTCACACGGTCTCACCGAAGGAAGACATGCTTCTGTGCTAAAGCTATGACACCATGTCTTCCTGTTTTTTTTTTTTTTAAGTTGCATTTATTCTCTGAATGTTCTCACAAATGCAAATGCCTTTCTTCCATCCCATTTTTAATCATTCCTCCTCTTTCCCACTCTTGCAGGATTTAGACACGTTTATTTGGAAGGAATGACAGAGGCATCCATTTTTGTCCATATCACAGTGCATGACATCTATGGGAAGGTGAGCTTATAACTACGCAGACAGCTGTACCTAATCAGTCTGATAAAGATCCACAGCCATTTCCACTGGGCATGTTACCAATTTAAAGGGGTCCTATTATGCTTTTTCACTTTTTGAATTTTAGTCAGTGTGTAGTGTGTATGTTTGGGCATAAAAAAGATCTTCAAACTTATGAATCTCAAAGTCCACTCCAAAGGGAGATATTTCGTTTAAAAAAAAAATCCCTTTTCAAGAACTACAATGAACGGCTCGTTTGGACTACAGCGTTTGTTTTCCGGGTTTTGTGATATCAGAAAGCGGCCCATTAGAATAGCATTAAAATAATTCCTGCCTACGGAAATTCGAATGGTTGGAGGGTGGGGAGGGGCGAGGACGTGGTTAGAACGCTTGGTTGAGTGCATCAGATAAGACGACGATGAAGAAGTGCTGTTGTAGCTTCAAGTTTTTGCAAGTTATTACACATGCACCTTAATAATTATGTATGTAAATATATATGTTACAATTATGAAAACGTTTTTATAATAAATTGCTGACAGTACAATACTGGACAATGATGTAATCTGCAGAATTTACACTTCAATTATGCGACTACAGTGTTTCCCATACATTGAGTGCGGGTGTTTTTATATCATTGTATTTCTGAAGGAAACTGACTGTCTTCAGAAAATTGGATGTCATTTTCATTTAATCAGTGTTTTTTTGAGCGGAGCACAGCCAGTTACCGGGGAAACCTTGATCTCTACCACTCCAACAGCGCCTCCTGCTGGCAGAGAATGAGTTTGCATATACAGTATATGCCGCCTGGGAAACACTGGACTATGGTATCAATAAATTCAACTGTATAACAGTTTCACTGCAATTCATGTTATAATTAAATAACAATAAAAATAATACATATGCACTTATCTGTTATAAAAAAAAATCAACAACAATAACGTTACCACTCTAATATGTCTTGCAATATCCGTGCGTGCAAAGGTTCTGCGCGATCCTTTTGTTCAATATTATTTGGGTCTGAATCTGGCTCAAATTGATATGGCAATATTGACACTATCCTTAACTAAACCGGAGCAGACGGAACATGCTGCTTTGGCAAGGGGCGGGGCAGTACTGAAACACCGTCTAAGATGTTCACAACGCACTGGGACAACTAACCAATCACATCACATTTCGTTTTCCGGAAAGCGGGCCTTCATTAAACCCGTAACTAATCGAGCCGTTTGTGTCAGGATGGGGAGAAAGGTATTGTAATAATGTAAATTATGTAAAACATAAATGTGTTTTTCGAACCACCAATCATGAGAACATGTTCTAGAACTCCCCCAATACAAATTCAAGACATTGTAAAAGAGCATAATAGGACCCCTTTAAATTCTACTCTCTATTTCTTCATGCATTTAGTAATTAGATCAGTTCCTATTCATTACTAAAGCAACATTTTCCAGAAACTGGGGTGTTTTGAATGAATTAAAAGGTGTTAAGAAACTCAGCTGGTTAGCATAACAATTTGTAATGCAAGCTGTTGTTTTCATCCATTTCTACTGGTGTGACTAAACCTGTGACTGTGACATTTTTTCTCATTTCCATCTCAATACAGAAAAACAAATCAGCAAAAAAACTAAATCACTTTATTGATATTTTCCTCCATTGACATTTTATTGAAGTTCCCTCCAACCTTTTTACTTTCCAGTGGAGTCCTTTAGTCCTCAACCCAAGCTATACCATAATGCACTTGCTAGGAGCTAATAAGGTACCCTGGCTATGTAGTGTGCTGCATGGAACTGCATGAGCATCTTCTAATGTGCCAATGTGACATCCTGTTCTTGCTCAGTGAACACTAAGCTGTTGTAAATGTGCAGTTGTATGGACATGCCTTTTAAATTTCATTTTGTCTGTTAGTTTTTGTTTTTTAAGTAATTATGTTTTGGTCAGTTCTGTCCTCGGTGTTAAAGCTGGATTTGTTTCCTCTTGTAAAAAAAAAATATTGAATTTTGAAGGCTGGAAAGATGAAAGATGGTCAAATTAATCATTAATGGTTACAAATGAATATGCTGCCATCTGTTGAACTTAGTCAGTAATGCAGTGGTTTGTACAGGAGCAGAAATTCTGTATCTGTATTGTTGCTGTAGTCCATACAAAGATTGTCATTGTGAGATTGTTGAAATTGACTGTTTGAAATGTGACATTGCATGTATGTTTTTGTCTGTGAGGACTGTTTGATTTAACCCGGGACCCAGCAACACCATTTAAAAAAAAAAAGAAAGAAAAAAAAAGATTTTTCTTTTTCTGAGATCACGTATGTAAATCTGTTTCATCATATAGAAGACATCCTGGGATTTTTAGAATATCATATGCCTTCCTCTTTCTAATCTTGATTTTACAGAAATATAAAATCCAAATATATTATTTTTTTAAAGTAGGATCAACTTTTTAAAATGTAAATAATCATGAAATAATAATTAGTCATTTTAAGAAATGTATTTTGTTCTACAAGAAAAAATTTAAATCATCTGTTACATATGTCTTTTTATTTGTAGACAAGACAAAAACAAAAAAACTATCATCAGTGCAAATAAGTAAAATACAAAAAATAAGATAGATAGATAGATAGATAGATAGATAGATAGATAGATAGATGTAGGTTGGAGACACTCATTGTAGTGTATCACATTAGGAAGTAAAAATTGTGCAGCATTAATCATTCTCATAACGTAAAATTGTTTTGCTTGGTCCCAGACGGTTAAATGGCTTAAATAAATATTGTATGCTGAATTCTCTCTCTATCCCTGTCTGTTTCCCAGGGTCGTCAGCTGCGAGGTTTTAGAGGCTTATTTAATAAAAGTTCTAAGTCCTCAGTGGACACACATATTGGAGTTCCACCTCGTAAACGATCCATAACTGACCACCTTCTTCGAAGGACTGCCAGTGCCCCTGCTAAGGGCCGCAAAAAGAGCAAGATGCCACTGGCTGAAGTTACAAGTGACAGAAAGCACAGCACTGGGGACTCTCAACCCACTTTTGTAGAGAGGAGAGCAGGGAACAGAAAAGCCCTCCAACACCGTCCAGCATCCATGCCCCTGGATAAGCTCCTACATAGTCACCTCAGCCTGTCCACCCCAGATCGGGAGGGCCCTGATCCTGGAGCTGACACGATCATTGGTAAGTAATTCCCTTGACATCCCCTTATGAACTGTGTCTTAAAGGGATAGTTCACCCAAAAATTAAAATGTGTTGTTTATCTGCTTACCCCCAGTGCATCCACAATGTAGGTGACTTTGTTTCTTCAGTAGAACACAAACGAAGATTTTTAACTCAAACCGTTGCAGTCTGTCAGTCATATAATAGAAGTGAATGGGAATCATGGCTTTGAGAGTCAAAAAAACATGCACAAACAAAACCAAATGAAACCCTGCGGCTCATGATGATACATTGATGTGTAAAGACACGAAACGATCGGTCTGTGCAAGAAACTGAACAGTATTTATATCATTTTTTACCTCTGATCGTCACGAGCCGCAGGGTTTAATTTGGTTTTGTTTGTGTATGTTTTTTTTTGTCTCTCAAAGCCGTGATTCCCATTCACTTCCATTATATGACTGACAGACTGCAACGGTTTGAGTTAAAAATCTTAGTTTGTGTTCTACTGAAGAAACAAAGTCAGCAGATAAACATCAAATTAAATTTTTGGGTGAACTATCCCTTTAATGAATCAGAATGAATGCTGTTACATCTCAAATCCAAAATAACATTAACGCTGCTGTTTAACGCAGTTTCTTATCATAAACAGTTTTTTTTCTCACGGTAGCTTCTGCTATCCTCTCAGAGAAGATATTATATGCAAATTTTCATAATTTTTCTATTATTTCACTTCTATTAACAATTCTGTTTATTTAACATTTTCACATGCTCTATATTGTTTTGCAGTCCTTATAAAGGGATAGTTCACCAAACATTTTAATTATGTAATTTATTCAGCCTTGTTCCAACCCCTGTATGACTTTCACTCGTGTGCGGTACATAAAAAGATTATAAGACATTTTGAAAAAGTAAAATTAATTTTGGGTGAACTATCCCTTTAAGTATCTCTACTGGTCCCTTTGAAGTATTCAGACATGCAGGCTTTTCTTTCCTTAATACCTTAACTTGCCTTTGTCTTGTTCTGTCTTTACTGTTGTGCTTCTCTATAGTAGAAAACTGACTAGGAAAACCCCTAAAGGTAATCCACAAGCCATAATCGGGTTGACTCACCTAAAACATTCCAGTTTTAAGCCATTGTACCAATGTTTTTAAACAACTTTTGTTTTGTTTCATAAAAAAAAAAAAAAAGTAATACCTGGATGTTCCCCATGTCACAGCGCCATTATCAAATTTCCTTCTCACAGTTGTACTTGGTATTACGTTCCATTTGTCCTGTGTTTAGAGTGGTGTGTGTTGGATTTTGGTGTTTGAAGGTCAGTAATGGTGTTTTTTTACTGACAATCATCTCCTGTAAAATGTCTTCCACAGATTCCTTCCTCAATGAGAAACCCAGATCTGTCTCAGTGGATCTCCTCTTTGAAACTTATGCCTTCAAAGAACCTGATGTCCATGCCGTTTCAGCTGACCACATTCAAGACTGTAACATTGAGCCCAAAGATACAAAAGAAACCCCTTACCTGGTCATTGAGCACAGTAAGGAAAATCTGAGTGATTCTCAACAAGAACACACAAGAGGTGGTCTCACCCAGACTGAAGCTGATCAATTATGTTCTTCCAAAGGGCCAGCAGACCACTTGACAGGTCCTACAGAGCAATGTAATGGTGGCAGTAGCTTACGGAGTGAAGGAAGTCATAGAGAATCATGCCAGTTGGAAGCCCCTAAAAAGAACATTCTAACACCCAAGGCAGCCACGTATTCCTCAACTTCCTCTTCTTCCTCATCTTCACGAACCAACACCAAATCACACTTTCCTAGAATGACTCTGCCAGATGAGAAGAGTCAAGTGTCCCTCCAGGAAAGTGCTCTCTCTCGCCTTATTGACGCTGTCTCATTAGACAATGAGTATGACACCTGTGGATCCATTTCTGTTCTGATTGGCCAATTTGAGCTCACTGATGACCAGAGTTCCCTAATTCCATCCAACTCACAACCCATGAAATATTCTCTTTCTCCATTTGACCTTCCTTGTCTCAACAATGAGCTTTCCAGCACTCCAATAAATGTTATCAAAAAATCTGTGTGCACAACCTCAGAGCTAACCGAGAGACCTTCTAGTCCTAAAACGACTGAACCTGCAGTCTTTACCATCTTGGATGAGGAGGTGCTTTCTCCTGTATTTACAAACAGCCTTTGTCAAAACAACTTTCAAAATGACTTGGTTGGTTCTCCTGTGGTCAGCCAGGGATCCTCGCCCATCAAGATGCCTTTAGAATGGTCTGCACATGGAAATCTAAAGCAAAGCTATAGCAGCCAATGCCATTCCACTGGTTCCTGCAGAAATTTTGAATTCGGAGGATACAGAGAAACCTCAATCAATAGCACAGCCTCAGACCGCTTCTTGCTGTGCCAAGACTTTACAAACAGCAGTCTGATGGAGGTGGAGATCAATGTAGACGAGGATCCCTTAGACAACACGCTGACCCCTTTGAGTCCTCTTCACGATTTCAAAAGTGTTCAAAGCTTAAACCAGACCTCCCCCTATCAAGTACAAAGACTTGAACCTAACCATCTCCACAAACTTTCATACAATCCCTCTCCTGTTCATTCATACTCCACGGACACATCACCCTTTCACAGACTCTATAAATCTCCACACCAAAGTCTGAACTCTAGCACCTACCTTAATAACAAATCCCAGCCAAGGAAGTTTAAATGTTATAATGATTCTGGGAGATTCACACTTGGTGATCACAGAATAGATACCACAGAAGGAAGGCACCAGGAGACAAGAGACCAGAACAGCTTGGTCAGCAGGGCAGAGCATTTAAACAAAAGCTCTTTGTCCTCAGAATGTCTTGCAAAGACTCAAGGCTGTCATAATTTGTTAAAGAGGGACTTGTACACACCTGTATCAGACTACAACATGATTACAGTTGAATCACAAGACTCTTTTTCCCAGCCATCTCCGCGCAATCAGGCCTTTCCTGTACCTCCTCCTCAGATGTACAATGGACTCTCTCCAACTTCTTCCATGTCCAAGAGCCTGGGAGACCTGACCTCTGAGGACATTTCATGTAACTTTCAGAGCAAGTACAAGTCAATCAGCCGAAGTTTTGTCACTCCTGCAATGAAAGACCAAAGACGCATGTGTGGGTTATCTGGTCGTCTGAAGTCCACTGATCCCTTAACTGAGCAGCTTCGCAGGCTTGTAACACTGGAACATGAAGACTATACGCATCCCCTCCCCTCTTGTTCTCAACCCATCCCGAAACCTCTGTCAGTGCTTCCTCTGGCTTCTCGGAGCTCTGCTGATGATCCTGAAGACCCTCCACCATTTCTGTCAAGACGACTGTCGTCCCGCAGTCAAAGTCGTGTACGTCATATAGCCAATCGTGCGCGTGAGAGACAGCAGGAGGCCTTCAAACACCACTCTGTTGAGGGTGCCATGGAAGTAGTACTCCGCAATAAACCAGTTTCCTCCCAAAATCCTCCACCAAACAGGCACTCTACAGGGTCTTATATCGCTGGTTACCTGGACCATCTGGGTCCTGAGGCCCGAGGCTTGCCTGAAGGAGCCTGCACCTCACTACACTATGGATATGGAGATGGCTACTATAATGACGATTCTGTACTCCCTCCGGACTTCTCCAACTCATCAGAACCCGAGGTCTTCTTCCTACTTAGGCTTTGACCTTGCATCTCACCTGCTGTTTTTGACTCTGCATGTATTTCCTAGTAACAGTTGCAACTACTGTACATGTAGCAGGACACTTCCAGAACTGTGTACATATTCCATATAACACGGTCTCCTACTTGTGCTACTCCTGCTGTATTAAATGTATTATTTTATATACATGTGGTCCCTGTAATGCTTGGAAAAAAATATTGTTTAAAATGTGTGCTGTCTCAAAGTTTAAAAAAAAAAGTAAATAATTGAATTGGATATTTCTTGCAGACATTTTCTTTTTGTTGTTGTTGTCAGCTATTTGTTACTTTTTAAACTATGTAGTACAACAAAGTCATGAAGGGGCTTCTCTTTTTGTTCAGTCTTCCTGCATATCTTGTTATTTGTCTGTGTAGTTTGTACATATGTTGGTAAATTTATGCTCAGTCAAAGCATGATTGGTTTTCATTTAAATTTTAACTACTGTGATGTTTTTTTAGCATGTGAACTGTGAAAATTTTCAGCATGACTATGCACAGACCCATAGATGCTGTGCTCTGATTTTGCACAGAATAATTCTGTTGTATTGAATGCAATACAGCACATTTACCTGCTTGCTCTGACTTGCTTGCTTTCTATTAGTCATGGATTTAAAGAAGTTTGAAACTCTTCTTCATATTCTAAAGCTGTATGGTTAAAGTTTTATTTTTATAATTGCTTTGATACAGAGAGCAAAAATAACATTTGTTAGACTTAATATTTAGTTTTCTTTTTAAAGAGACAAAAAAACAAAGATTTTTTTCAACTCCTTTGTGCTTAAAGGCATCTAGTCCATTGTTCATTTTATTGTTGCTCATCCAAGATGAGTGTAAGCATTTTCCTACCAATGCAATAAAATTATGAAATGTTTGCTATGAGGAAAAATATATTTTTGTGTGGTTTCTCTTATCTGCCTCTGTAATAACTGTATATCCAATTTTCATTTTTTTATTCTGCCTAATTAAATTATGTTTTGGCATTGCCCCACTGGCCTTGACTCCTAGAGTCAAATGCCCATTCCTTTAAAGTGCCCTTGTTATGCCTTTTCGAATATTACCTTTCATGCAGTGTGTCATGTAGCTGTATGTGAACATAAACTATCTGCAAAGTTGTGAAGCCAACAGTGCACGATAAATAAAGTTATTGTCTATCAAAAAAAAAGAAGAGTCGGCTCGTAATCGCCTAAATGAGTCGTCAGGAATTCGAATCTTATTCTGTTACGGCTCTACGTCACAAAGTAACACATTTGCATAATGTCTGCCCACGTTCTACGTTGCCAACTTGCCCGCCCACAAACAGTATAATTTCCGTGTGGTTCACATTTCGAGAAGATGCTGTATCCTACGCTGTGAGAGTAAATTTGTTTTATCACACCTTATAATTACCACAAACTTGTTAACACTTACCACTGAGAAACGTCCTGCTCCAGTCGTGCTTGCGAATCAGTCTCTTGTCGATCAGCCAGTTCAACCG
>NW_015505770.1:486654-506877 GCF_001515645.1 Sinocyclocheilus grahami | reverse complement strand
GAGTCGTCAGGAATTCGAATCTTATTCTGTTACGGCTCTACGTCACAAAGTAACACATTTGCATAATGTCTGCCCACGTTCTACGTTGCCAACTTGCCCGCCCACAAACAGTATAATTTCCGTGTGGTTCACATTTCGAGAAGATGCTGTATCCTACGCTGTGAGAGTAAATTTGTTTTATCACACCTTATAATTACCACAAACTTGTTAACACTTACCACTGAGAAACGTCCTGCTCCAGTCGTGCTCTTGTCGATCAGCCAGTTCAACCGCTTCATCATCAGACTCCGGCTCGAATTGGTAAGGTACAATCGATACTATCTTTTCTATGTATTGACAAGTCTCCAGGGCTGTCATTCCATCATGGCAATGGACATTTCGTTTCCATCAAGACCAATCCAGAGCCAATCTCTCTCCGGCTCTGGACCAATCACAAAGGACTGCACCATCTGACCAATCACAGCAGTGAGGGCTCACGGAAAGGAGGGGTTTAGAGAGACTGATTCTTTGAACTGCTTCGCATGAGTCAATTACGAATCATTTAGAAATGAGGTCAAATGAAATCTATTTTTTGAGAAAACTAACGTGTTTTTTTAACCTTGCATGCATGTAAACCTGTTTTAGGAGACTCATAAAACAATATTAGCAACCTTAAAAATGGCATAATAGGGGCACTTTAAGGCTGCAAAAAGTTGTAAACTAGGTTGCTGTATTCTATGATAGTGTTAGTCTGAGTAACAGCAAACACAAAAACAGGTTCATCAGGAAAACCCTGGTGAGTTTGTAATTAAAAATCAGTTTGTCAGAGGCTTTCATGCAGATGGGGCTTTGTTGTTTTAAGTCTGAAGATAACTGTATCACTGCCCCACGATTCTAAGAATACTGAATGTCCCTGTGCAGCTCTAACCGTGAGCTCATCAAAAATTATTGTGCAATTGTCTTTAATTCTGTAACTCAAGAGGAGCTGCAATTTGGTCCCATATGTTGTTTTCTCTGGCCCTTGTATTTCTACTGCTCTTTTGGGACTGTGGTCAAAAGAAATATCTCTTCTTGCCCTACACTGATGCACAAGGGTGCGGGAAGAGCATGTAACACTAAACTTTGTCAATGTCTGTACAAGTCCTATCCCAATTTCTGTGCTGGTGCTGATACTGTGTGCAGTATGTGGGGCTGGGATGGGGTTTTCTGTGGTAGAAGAGACTCTGCAGGAAAAGTGTGTGAACTTGGACACTTCACAGAGCTTAGACGGTCATGGTTTCTACCAGGATGGTGATGTGATTATCGGTGCTTTCATTAATGTACATAACCTGGCTGCGACCCCTGACCTGAGCTTCACCAGAAAAGATTATTTAGCGCCATGCTTAGAGTAAGTGATACGCCCTTTTTCATTCTCTTTCCTGTCTCTCTCCACACCTGTCAAGTACATGGAGTCTGTGTATTGATGTGTTTGGTAGAATAATATTTTATAAATTGTAACAGCTTGTTACATGATTTAATGTATTTCATTTTTAGTGCTTTGTTCATCCTGACACCAATATTGGGGACGCCAATAGCATATCCTCATTTGTGAATAAAATAGGAAGTAATATAATGAGTGGTAGATTCAATTTGAGTTGCATCATGGCATCTGCTGTTCTCAAGAGAGTCCTGGTTTGAGAAACTTTGGTTTTGCTGCTCAACCGTGAGTTTGTTGCTTTATTTTTCATCTTTTGCTTTTGTGTAAAACTTGTGAGGTTTATTGTTTGGGGAAAGTCACTTATTTGAATGCTTTGTGGGTTGTATTTGTTTGGTGAGTTTGTTTGAAAGTTAATGAGTTGTTTTCTTTTGTAGAGGACTTTATGTATCCTACCAACTTATGGTACTTTGTGGAGTGCAGAACTATGGATCTTGGGTGCAGTTTTGCAACCGCCTAAAGATTTTTTTTAAAGGGTTTCTGACCCTCTGTTCCATTTCGTCATTTCATCAGTTTACCCTTCAACAGATAAGACTTTATAACACTGACTGCTCTCCTTTAGCATCTTTGTTGGACATTTCATACACACATATTCCTACCTTTTATTTGGTCATTGCCTTTATCTATTTAGAATGTTTTATGTTTTTTTTCATGTTTAGGCGATGTCAGTTTGTGTGTTTTGTATTTGTGTAGAAACTCAATATATGTTGGGAAAAGTGTTTTGTTATGGGTTATTTTTTGTGTGTATTTAGACCAGCCTCTGAACACTATCCCTTAGATTCTTGCAGAACTGATTCCCCCTCATCCTCATATAACAATACCAGTTTGACTAGCTGGAATGGTTATAAAATGTAAAATCATTCTCTGACATTTTCCCTGCAGATGTAGGATTTTTTGACATTTTATTTGGGTTAATGCACACTATACCAGTCAAAAGTTTTTGAACAATAAGATTTTTAATATTTTTAAAGAATTCTCTTCTGCTCACCAAGCCTGCATTTATTTGATCCAAAATACAGCAAAAGGTTGCACAGGTTCAACTGGGTTATCACGTAATCATATCACGATAGCTGTTCCCGTATCCCGTTATGTCAATGATTAGTGGAGGAAACAAAACATGCGGCACCACTAGACCCGCCAATGTCCTCATTGGAGATTCTTCTTCTACACAAAGCATTCTTCTGTCCAGGACCCTGAGTCCCATGCAGATCGCAGTGGTGAGGTTATAGCCTATTACCCACCAAAAAATGTGGATAGAATTGATGTTTAGTCATTTGTAAATATGCAATATGACATTTAAATGCATGCTCTGTCAAATAATGTTTGAAATGTTCTTTCAGATCAGCTACCTGGCCAGCTGCCCGTGTCTTAGTGACAGACAAAAGTACCCTAATTTCCGCACTGTCCCCAGTGATGCCTATCAGGCATGTACCATGGCACAGATGGCCTAACGCTTAGGCTGGACCGGGGTTGGAGCCGTGGTTGCCAATAATGACTATGGACGCGGGGCTGTGCAGGTGTTTGAAAAGGAAATCAAGGGCATGGGAATCTGCTTGGCCTTTTTTCACTCACTTTACAGGGAGCAGTTAGCAAAGGATGTGGCCCGTGCCGCTGCAACAATCCAAGCCTCTTCTGCCCACGTAATCCTGGTGTTTTCTTGGTATATGGATGTAGAGGTGTTTCTTTTGGAATTGGTCCATATGAACGTGACAGGCAGGCTGTTCCTGGCCAGTGAGATCTGAAGCACTAGCACCTATCTCTTGGCCAATCCCCAGCTCTTCACCATCGCTACACTGGGTGTAGCTTTATGAAGTGCACCTATACCTGGTTTTGATGCACATCTCTGGCAACTACATCCTGCCTGTTACCCTGATGATGAATTCTTGAGGACCTTGTGGGAAATACATTACAAACAAAATACATACCTTATGAAAAGCTCTTCCAAGGCAATTCAGAAAGCCCTTCCTCCATGCAGTGGCAGAGAGAGTATGGAGGGGGTTCAGAGTTGATTTACCTATACTTTTCAGCTGACAGTGACGTATAATATTTATTTAGCTGAAAATGCTGCTGCTCATGCACTTCATTCTTTGCTGGCGTGCACCCCGCAAAATAACTCTGATCCTAAAATAAAACCAAAGTGCTCCTCTCCAGACAACATCACTCCAGCAGAGGTATGCATCTCATGTGACATTTTTGTATTTATTTATTTTTATTATATTTATTTCTATAGTGGTCAAAAACAAAAAAATTAGGGCTGTCAATCGATGACATTTAAAAAAAATCTAATTTATTACACAATGTGGCAATTAATTAATCTAGTTAATACCATATTAATCACCCATTAAATTTGACTGAGAAATTACCCACAAAAGAAAATTTAAAGCCATTATTGTGTTACATGAAAAAGCATGAAATATAATTACTTTTTTTTGGGGAGGAGCGTGAACTCTTGCTTTAATTAGATTTTTTATTAATACGTAAAAATATTTATAAAAATATAAAAAAATAATTTTTTTAATGAAATGATACTCTAAATAAGAAACCAGTTGGTGGCGGTAAATGTCTTGAATAAGTCATTCATTCATTCATTCGTTCGAATGGCCGATTCATTCAGGAATGTTAAATGGCTCTCTTTATGAATGGGCCATTGAATCATTGGTTCACCCGATTCGTTCAAAACATTCAGAAAGGAAACAGCGCTGAGTTGCTCTGAGACGCACAACAGTTCTTCTGTGTCATATGTAATATTTGCGTTAGCAAAACTGAGCAAAAACAGACAATATTGTGTTTAATATATAACACAATATTAACTTCTTATTTACTGACCTGTTGTATAAAATTACATTTGCACTCGTGCTATTTGGGACAAAACCAACACTCATGTGATATTGCTCTCGCTGCTCATGTGATGCAAAAACTCATAGTGCACAGTTTTTTTTGGCCCAATATCTCAAATTTTAGGGGCACATATGTATGGACTAGTTGTTGCCCATGTTTTTCAAAAGTCAACTGTATAAAATGTAAGATGACAGGTCTGGGGCAGGTGCGTTAACTGCGTTAAAATATTTTAATCACATTATTTTTCCATAACTAATTAATTCAATTAATGCATTTAACTGTCAGCCCTATTAAAATGTCATTGCATCAAATAACAAGATATTAACACAACTACCTAACTGGCATATATTTTAAAGAAAGCTAACTTTTTAAACAATAGTAAGAAGTGTTTTTAAAAGATGTTTGATTTTTAACGTGTTTTAGACTTGTATTTATTTAAATATTTGATTTGTTATATTTTAATGGACTGAAAATTATAATCTTTTAGTGTAATTTTATTTACATAATTTATTATCTCCTACTCTTTCAATTTAAGATTATATATAAAAGCAGCATATGTATAAGGTTAAAACGACTGTTAAATAATCAGCTGTAAAAAAATTGCCAGCACAGAACATAATTAATTTAGAACCTTAATTATGTACTTAATCAAATGAACACAATTTGAATGTTTCAATTCGTCTAAGTAAGATAACCTTTCAAGTAAGGCATATTTACTCACATTTATGCACATTTATAAGCAATACATACAATGTTTAATGCTAAGTATTTGGTATTAGTTTTAAGAATCTGCATTAAAATCATTTATTTTAATTATGGGTTAAATGTTCATATATTTTGTCCCATTTTGTCCCATTAATTTTATGGTTGTTCCAAACATATTAAATATTCTCTCTTTTCCTGACATGTTCAGCTTTTACAGTACAAGTTCATTTTCACCACCCAGTTAGGAGAGGAGTTTTATTTCCAGGATAGCAGCATTCCACCTGTCTATAACCTGCTGAACTGGCAGAGAGCTCCTGATGGTTCACTCCAGTATGTTTCCATCGGATGAGTGGATGGGAACTAGCTCATTATTATTGAGTCGGCTAGTTCATGGCCTGGAGACTCTGGGAAGGTTAGATGGGCTTCTAATATAAATCTAAACAATTATATAAAAAAGGTGTAATATATTGTGTAACGTGTTCCCAGATGCCTGTATCCGTGTGCACTTCTGAGTGTCCACCTGGGGCACGTAAAGCCATTAAGAAGGGTCTGTCAGTGTGCTGTTTTGACTGTCTGCCCTGTACGGAGGGAGAAATCAGTAACAGTACAAGCCAATAACATGTTCTAACACTAATTTATAAAGTCACTAAATACCTTAAAGCTTTAATGTTTCTCTTTATAATTTTTCCCCTAGGCTCAATAAAATGTTTTCGCTGTCCCCAAGAGTTCTGGCCTAATAGTTTCAGAAATGAATGTGTGCCCCGCGATACTGAGTTCCTCTCCTTTAGAGAAACAATGGGCATCACACTGGTAAGTGTTGCCGTTTCGGGTGCCATCATTACAGCTACAGTGGCTGTGATTTTCCTGTACCATAGGAGCACTCTGGTAGTTAAAGCCAACAACTCTGAACTCAGCCTCCTGCTCCCGCTGTCTCTCAAACTCTGCTTCTTGTGCTCGCTGGGGTTTGTAGGCCAGCCATCACTCTAGTCATGTAGGATTCAACAGGCTGCATTTGGGATCAGTTTTGTCCTGTATTCTGGTCAAGACAATTGTGGTTCTAGTTGCATTTCACTCCACTAGACCTGGATCCTCAGCTCTTATCAGATGATTCGGACCAGGCCAGCAGAGAGGAAGTGTTCTGGGGCCTCATTTATAAAATGTTGCCTATAAACCGTACTAAATTTGTTCTAAGATCATTTCTCAAAAGTGCGTAAGTGTGATTCAGAGAAAACGAACGTGCCCACAAAAACACGTGCATACGCCTCTCTTCCAGATGTGACATTTATAAATTGCAAATTATCTTGAAATTGTGCGTAGCTGACTGGTGTCAGATCTCCGCCTTGTAAACGCCCCCTAATTAATATCATTACCATATAAAAGAGCACACGCCAATATCCAACTTTCTATACATGAGAATGACGAGCACAAAGAGAAAAAAAAAACTTTACTGAGTCTGAAATTGAGGTCCTGCTGGCGGAGGTAGAAGTTCGTGCGGGGACACTTTTTTTTTAATAATGTGTAATTATTCTGTGGACAAACAATGTGTGTGGTTATATTTTCTTCTATTGACTATTATCAAAATTACTACTTCTAGAAACAACAGAAATAATAATAATAATAATAATAATAGTAATTATAAAACAATTAGGTTTCCAAAAGTAAGAATAAACTACGAATTCAAGTAAAATTTTCAGTCATCTTATAAAAAGTGAGCCATCTTACTTTTAAAATCACTTGCTATGACAACTAATAAAAAGTTTAGTATCACGAAATACTTGCAAAACTTTAAAAATCATTATTGAAAGAAAAATTGGACGGCTCATATCATAATAAAATTAATTTATTACACGATTATGGTCTCCGGTCTGAAAAAACCTGCATGTGATTTGGCATTTCTTTATATTTACACAGTTTACTAATGCTGCTCAAATGCGGAATTAATGTACTGACACAAAAATATATATTGCATTTTATACAACTATAACTGATGTAAATGACAAAAATAAAATGTAAGGCTGATGTCTCTATTCATCTTCACAGAAGCAAAGCAGCAGATGTTATAAATAAAAACAGTTAACAATGTTATTGAATAGAATATAATAAAACCGTTATTGCATGACATAGGCCTATTCTTATAGGCTACACAGTCAAAACAGTCAGAGAAGCGTTTACGCATCCCCCCCCCCATTTTATGTATTAGTAGTAAATCAAGACTTCGCAAGTTCTCTTGTAAAATAAAATAATAATAAAAAAACAACATGGAATAAACTGTGTACAGAAAGCGAGTAAAGACATTTCAACATTAGGCTACTAAAAAGGTCAGTTTAATCTTGCAAAAACTCCCGATAATAAAAAATCTGCATACACTGCACAATTAATCTCTTACACTGCATCTTTGTTTATGATGAATTTGGTGCATACACGTACACCACTTTTATTATTATTGCAGCTTAGATGTTCAAATAGCTGCAGTACTCCAACTTTGCCACAAGGAAAAGTGCATACGTCTGCTCAGACCCTGACGTGGCGGTAAGTACTTTTCCATGTCAAAGACCATTTTTATAAATATGAAAGTTGCCGGGGATTTTAGTGTATGCACACTCTAAGATCAAATCTGTGTGTATGCACATTTTATAAATGAGGCCGTCAGTCCACCTTCACCTCACCGTAACTTTGGAATCCAAGAGTCAAAGGTCATCCTTGAGTGCACAGTTGCGTCAGCTGTAGGTTTCGCCTGTGTACTGGGCTACATTGGCTTTCTGGCTGCTGTCTGCTTCCTGCTGGCCTTCTTTGCCCGTAAACTTCCAGATAATTTTAACGAAGCAAAATTAATTAGTCTCAGCATGCTGATCTTCTGTGCTGTGTGGATTGCATTTGTGCCAGCATATGTCAGCTCGCCAGGGAAGTACAGCATAGCAGTGGAAATTTTTGCCATATTGGCCTCTAGTTTTGGACTCTTGTTTTGTATCTTTGTCCCAAAATGTTACAATATTTTACTCAAGCCAGAAAACAATAAAAAGTTTATTATGGGAAAAGCAAAAATATACAGGTGAGACATTTTCTTTTCTGTTTTGTGATTCTGTTTCCCTATAATAAAGCTGTTCTGAGTCACAGTCATGGTTGTTTCTGTGATTCATTTAGTGCAAGGGCTTCTCAAATATGTCCTGAAGATTTTGTCCAATTTTCACAAGTACATTTTCCAAAACAGACAAAAGTGTTCACACACTTAATTCACAGCCTGCTATGAATATGTTCTAAAATGTAGAATTGTTTTCTTTCACACAACTTCTATTTCAAAATATAATGCAGAGTGGGTTCAAGTCTACAAACCCCTGTAAAAATGCAGCTTTTTGAGATATAAAAATGAATTTAAGTCAGATCTAATCAGTAATCAGAGAACAAGAAATAAGGCACAGGATAGCATCAAATCCCAGGTTATGTGATTATGCAGAGATATACTCTCAGGATCTTGTGATTGTCAGTAACAAATAAATTATAGTTTAATATCCCTGTCTCCACCCATGTGTCATATCATCTTTCATAAAAAAAATAAATAAAAAAAAACCATGCTGATCCAACATGTCAATCTCAGCCAAAATGATGGTTTGGATGAAAAATGAACATTGTATCATTCACCTTGCTATCTGGGTTTGAACATCATAGAACATCAGTGGAGATAATGATATGAAACCCCCCACCCCACACCTTTAAGTTAAGTTTTTAGAATTGTTTTTTTTATTATTATTATTATTTAGGGTTGGGCTCTAACTGGGCAGCACTACAATGAAGGAAAGTTATTATTATTATTATTATTATTTTTAATCCTTTATTTTTCCAGGAAGGTCCCATTGAGATTAAAAATATCTCTTTCAAGGAGTCCTGGCCAAGATGACCGTACAAACAAAGAGTTTCACATAAATTTAAAAGGTTATACAACACACAGAACAGAATTACAGACAAACAAAGCAAAACAATAATCATAAATCAACAGCCTAATTAAAACAACCACAAGGTTCATTCATTACATGCTGCAATACTTTAAAAAAAAATATTCAAAGAAGGAATTACTTCTAATGGAGTATTAATTTGAAAATCATTCCACAACCAAGGAGCATAGAAAGAAAAAGCTGATTTTTCATGTTCTGAATGCACCCCAGGCACTTCTAATTTAATCTCAATTGAAGATCTGGTTGTATAATTATTTCTACGCAAGCATAAAAGACTAGTAATATACTTTGGAAAGATACCCCACAATGCCTTTACAATAAACAACAGCATATGTGCTTTCCTTCTTTGATATAAGGAGGACCAGCCTACACTGTTATACAACAAACAATGGTGAGTACGTGAGCAAGTATTAGTTATAAATCATAACGCAACATGATAAACATTATCCAACCTTTTTAGTAAGTGTAAGGAAGAATGCATATAAATACAGTCACCATAATCTAAAATGGGTAAAAACATAGTCTGTATGATTCGCTTTCTAACTCCAAAGGAAAAGCATTTTTTTTTCTGAAACAAAAAAACCCAATCTTGGTTTGTTTTTTCACCAAGCAATCAATATGAACATCAAATGCCAACTTCTCGTCAAGCCATATCCCTAAATATTTATAAGCAGTTACTCTTTAAATGTGTAAGCCATCAACTGTAAAAATAGACGGTACAGTAGTCATAGAACGTCTACGTGTAAAAATAATGTATTTAGTTTTATTTGCATTTAAAAATAATTTCAGTTTTAATAAATTGTACTCTAAAGTATAAAACGAGTCCTGAAGGATTGTAATAGCTTGAGACAATGAGGATGCAGCTGAATAAATAATTGTATCGTCCGCATAAATATGAAACTTTGCAAAAGTTATTTCCTTATTTAAATCATTAATAAAAATAGAAAAAAGAAGTGGTGCCAGTAAAGAGCCTTGTGGGACACCCTTCTTGACTGTTAACATTGATGAGGTATAGTTATCTACAGAAACACATTGAGTTCTATTTGATACATAATTTTTAAACCACACTAAGGCCATATTACCGAGGCCTATACTCTTAAGTCTGTAACAATAAGGCATGATCCACCAAATCAAATGCTTTTGTCAAATCGACGAATAAATCCGCACAATGCTGTCTCTTATCCAAGGCAGAAATTAAATCATTAGTAACTAGGATAGCAGCTGTTATTGTACTATGGCCCGCTCTAAACCCTGACTGAAATACATTTAAAATATTATGTCGAAGTATTCTTTAATTTGTTCACTTAGCAAAGATTCAAATACTTTTGCTAGAACCGATAGTCTGGAAATAGGGCGATAATTATTAAAATCAGAGGAATCTCCTCCCTTTAATAGAGGCATAACCATAGCTGATTTCCAAGACGACGGAATAACATTAGTTGATAAACTTAAATTAAAAATCAACGCAATTGGTTCAGCAATAATGTCTGCAGAGACTTTTTAAAAAATTTGATCTATTTTATTAGGCCCAGCTGACTTCTTACAATCTAAATCTGACAATAATTGATAAACTTGAGTGGACAATATAGGGGTAAAAGAAAATAAGTCTGTTCTAATCAATTCATCAATGCCCTGTTCATCAATATCCAATGAATGATTCGTGCTTATAATCGAACTGGCAGAGATAAAATAACTTTTAAACGTATTAACCATATCAGCCTTATCAGAAATTAGTCTTTGGTTCAGTTTTAAAAAATTTGGACAACTAGTAAATGTATTTGATCCTATAAGAGATTGTGTTAATTTCCAAAATTTAGAGGGATCATTCATATTATCATTAATCAGATTATAATAATACTGATTTTTATAATTTTTATCAGTTTTGTGCATTTATTCCGTAATAATCTATAATGAGACCAGTCATCAATACTATTAGTTTTCTTTGCTGTGGACCAAGCTATATGTCTTTGCCTGACAAGTTTTGAGACAGATTTGTTGAACCAGGGATTATTTTTTCCACTGACCCTAAATCTGTTGAAAGGAGCATGTTTATTACAAATTTCCAAAAAAGTAGATTTTAAATAATCCCAAAATACAGCCACATCAGGTATAGATTAACTTTCCCGTAAATTACTATTATACACATTGTGCAAAAAAGATTGTACATTGAAAATTTTAAATACCTGTTTATATATAAATCTGGGTGAACTCTTAAGCATCTTAAAATCCTCACACATTATATTGCACAGTGGTCACTAATATCATTACAAAAAATTCCAATCGCTGAGAAAACATGGGGTACATTAGTTAAAATAACATCAATCAAAGATGATTTGTTCGTATCCTTTCCATTTAGATGAGTCTGTGAATTTATCAGTCGGCCCAGCATATGAGGGAGATGCTGATAAAAAAAAAAACCTTAAGCAATTAAAACTGTAGTAAAAAGCATTTATGTATTTATTTATTTGTTTATTTATTACAATTTACTGTTACTTTAGTGAGTATATCATGTTTCAATACATTATGCAAAACAGGCATTGCATGAGTCATCTGCATGTACCGTAAGACACGTGTTTTAATTACATACAATAGGAACACTAATACATATGTCTACAAGCAGGGCATTGATTGATTTGAAGGTTCATACACTAGAGATATGCAGACAGGATGTTAAACTATTTCTTTTGTGTTTCTCTTCCCATGATGGCATTTTTAGTGTTTCTCTCTGGATGTAAAAGGATGATGTAGCACTTTGGGGCAAATATGGCCACCAGTAATCCAAAACTAGAAGCTAAAATGGCAAATATCTCCACAGCTACTGCATATTTCCCTGGTGAGCTTACATATGCTGGAACAAACGCAATCCACACAGCACAGAAGATCAACATGCTAAATGTGATGAACTTTGTTTCATTAAAATTATCTGGAAGATTTCTTGCCAGGAAGGCTAATAGGAAACTTACTGCTGCCAAAAGTCCAATGTATCCCAACAGCATAGAAAAGCCAGCCACTGAGCCTATAGCACATTCATATACTATTTTAGATCGGATATACTGGTTGTTTTTATGTGGTGTTGGAGAGGCAGTTGATAGCCAGACTGCACATATCACAACCTGGAGGGCTGTTAGGACCAGAACAGTGCATCTTTGTTGAACTGCTCCAAACCATTTCATAGCACCTTTGCCCTCTGGTCGAGATGACTTGAACACGGCTATTACCACCATAGTCTTGACCAGGATGCTGGAAATGCACAGGACAAAGCTTATGCCAAACACAGCATGTCTTAACTGACACGTCCATAACTGTGGCTGGCCGATGAACAGTAGCACACACAGGAAACACATTTTGAGTGACACCAGCAGCAGGAAACTGAGCTCTGAGTTGTTGGCACGAACTATGGGAGTGTTACGGTGAAGAGTGAATACGATCATCACAAGAGCACAAAAGCAAGTGCCAAGAAGAGATGCAGTGGTCAGAGAGATGCCCAGAGGATCTTCATAGGACAGAAATTCTACTTCTTTCGGAACACACTGATCATTATCTGGACTGGACCAGAACTCATCTGGACATGTTGTGCACTCAATAGCATCTGTGATTACGTAAGAGAGAGAAAGTGAAAATGTAAGAGGGAACTGAGTTACATTAAAATTTTCAAACATTAATCTCCACAATAAAATAAACACCTGTTGTGTTTGAAATCTCTCCATCTCCGCATGGCAGGCAGTCAAAACAGCAGACAGGAAGGCCCTTGCGTGTGGCTCGTCTGGTGCCTGGGGGGCAACTCTCACTGCACACAGACCTTGGGGGCTGAAAGAGACACCAACTGTTATTAGTGATGTGTTTCTCATCTTTTTTACATAATGACAATCTCGACCTATATTAATTATTCTCATTTGTCTTATCATGGTATTGACTATTATTTGAAGAGTTTGGTTCCAAAATGCAATAAATGCCATTTAAAAAAAAATTTGAGTTTCCGCCAAGATCAGTAAAATCAGTAACGCGATATCCGCCGAGTTATTCTGTCATGTTTTCTCCCTTTCTTTCCAAACTGCGACAAATGCCAGTCTCCCTTCTCTGCAGAATGCGATATATCTGTTCAACCAATCACAGTGCACCATTCCACGCACTCTAGACAGTAATGGCGGTGCTTTGAATGCACCCGGCATCCTAGTTTTCCTCATCTACTTTGTACTTTGTGATCAACAAACAAACTTAGGGCTGCACGATAAATCGCATGTGATTGTCATGCGCATCTCATCAGTAAGGCCGGTTCTGTGATTAATAGTAAATCTCCATCACGTGCTTTCAGATGGAGCGGCATTTAATACACAGAGCCGTAGATCATTGACAAGCTTTGCAATATTGCGTTCATAATCGCAGATGAGTCGCATTCGATAATGAATGCAATATTGCGTAGCTTGTCAGTGTAAGTGTTTTTATTAATTTTTTGTTAATACAGTGTATAGCACTATTCAACTAAATGAATGTAACTGGCAAAGATGAATGCACTTTTGGAAGTTGAATGTAAGGGAAATGTCATTTTGGAATTTCTGTGGTCTAATGTGATATTGTTGTTCATGTTCTTGTTCATGACTAAATTTTATTTTATTGCTGTAATTAATTTATAGCATTGACAAGATGACCAGTTGAATTCATTTTGGGAGCAATGACTGATTGAATGTATTTTTAGTCCAGTGCCTGTATGTAAGATTAGTATTGACCAAGTTCAGAGGCTGTCATATGTGGATTAACCATGTTGTGTTTCAATATGAAAAATAACTTTTATATTGATTCAATGGATTTATTGCATTTTGCGGAAAAAATTAAATTTTATAATAAATCTTTGAAAATCTGGATTTTAATTTTTAATGTTATTATAACCTAAAGATGCTATGTGAATGTTTGAAGCAGAAAATAGTGGTTTTCATCTTGCCACTTTCTTGGTAAAGAAAACACATTTTTACTCAAATGAATCCAAATGGATTTATAACGTTTTGGAACCAAACTCTTCATTTAGACTGCATATCTGCAAAAAGGATGACATTAACAAGCAATGTTAGTTACTTTTTTTGTCTCAAAGTTCCAGTATATCGCATCCTCATCCAGTGTGAGCACCATCCCTGTTGTCGCTCCTTCACTTACTACACCAACTGTGTAGATCCTTATTGATCCATCAGAGCTTGGCTGCCAGTTCAGCACATCATAGATGGCCAGAGCATCTCCATTCTTATCAAATGACACATGATCCCCAAAACCTGTGGTGAAGTTCACTTTCTGTAGGTAGTGAACAAGCTGTACAGTTTGTAGACAGGACAGGTGTTATATGTTTATCTGAAATTTGAATTAATATAAAGCAAATATTTTGCTTTTACACATTCAGCTGATCTATATGCCTAAAGAGAATCTTTACTATAGCTGTGAGTCTTACCTGCCAGGGTTTCAGGTTTGTTATGTCGGCACAGCTGTTCCCACTGAATGGCCCTCTCCCCTCCTCACACTGCATCAGGTCATGAAGCGCATGTGCCAGAGCATAAACTGCCTTATAGACATTATAAGCTGCTCTCAACCCAGAAACATCAGTGTATGGTGTGTTTGTGGTGATCAGATCCTCCTCTCCTGTACATACATTTTTCACTTGCTCTCCATCTTTCACCGTACCCCCAGTTTCATAACTGCACCCGAACATGTTCTCCCAGAAGATCCTCAACATATTATTTCTTGGTTCATTGCTGGGACGAATACGGAGCAAAAAGTCATGAAGCCCCTGGATCTTTCCACGTCTAACGGCAATGCCCAGTGTGCCCCCCAGGAAGGGCAGTAAACGTGGTGTGTGGTATACAGGTGAGGTGGCCCAAGCTTCACTCGCAATCCACTGCCTGCCTGTCATGTTCTGCGACACCACCTCCTCCATCAAAGGTAACAAAAAGGATGAAGTGGAAAAAACAACCACCACTCTAGCTGTAGAGGCCCGAATCACTCCTGTTATATGCCGAATATCTCTGGGGTTGTTATCATGGGGCAGGATTTCAGAAAAAGCAACACAATGTCCAAACAGCTGCATTTCCTGCTGGAAGGACTGAGCAGCATAGACGCCGTAGTCATCATCACTGTAGATGAGACCAACCCAGGTCCATCCAAAATGCCTCAAGATTTGAATCATAGCCCGCACCTGGAAGGCATCGCTGGGGATTGTTCTGAAGAAAGAGGGGTACTTTTTCCTGTCACTCAAACAGGAGCAGGTGGCGTAGTAACTAACCTAATGAGTTAGATGGTGAGAAAGAGTAGAAGACATGAGATGGAACAGAATAGATTGACGATCAACAAAACTGATCAGTGCTTTTGTCATTTTTTTCATGAACAAGCAGATGATAAAGTAAGGTCTGGAAGAAACAGATCAAGGATATATATTATTGAAAATGACACAGCATTTAACTGAAAAGTGCAAAAATATGCATACAGTGTATTTGTACTTTTTTCATCCCATCTTACTATAGGTACTCTAAATAGTCCCAGAACACTGGAAATCGCAATGGAAGGAGTTGAACTTGGATCACCCACAATACCAATTACTGGCGGAGGACCAGTGCAGTTGAGGTTGGAGAAGGACTTCTCAGTCCCACTAATTAGGGATATGGCAGCCCGAAACGCCATTCCTAGTCTCACACAGTTGTCATAAAGATGGTAACCAAGAGTGATGTTAGGCAGTAAGTTTGGATTCTTATTGATCTCATCTATTGCAAAAGCCATGGTCTGTGACTGCTGGAAGCTTTCCATATCAAATCTAAGAAAAACAGAAGTTATATATTGACATTAACAGTGGTTTCAATACAGATTTTTTTTTTCAAGACAGTATTTGAGCAAGGCAGCATTTCAAATTAACTGAGGTAAAAGAGCAAAAAGAATATTCATATTTCTGGCTCCAGACTCACTTTTCGCAGTATGGTGGATCTGGTTCTGTTTTGAAGCTCAGATCTGGGAAAACTGTGAAGAAATGAACCTGAAACAGGCCTCCAAGAATAACATCTCCATCCTGATACACCCCGTTCAACCGAAAGTGCCCCTGGAGCTGACATGTGTCTGATCTGAGGAGTGAAGCTGCAGAGATACAGTTAAAGGACAGGTATAGAGAAATATACAGAGTGATCCACATCTCTTGCTTTTTCTGAGCCACTCACCAATTCAGCTCACTAATTTATAATGAAGATTGTGTGGAGTGTTCTTGTAAAAGAGTGGGTGGTGCCAAATGGACATACCTGGAAATCAGAATGTCACCTTCCAATCTTTTTATTATTTATTAAAAATTACAACTTCAAGATTTTCTTTTTGTGTTTACTTTGCTGCCATGGTAGTACTGACGTGTTTCTTATTTTTCTAAATCAGTCCTTTAACTGGGGAAGAAAAACAGGAAAGAAATCATGGCCATTTTTCCAGTGAATTACTTTTGAGCTTATTTAGAGATTCGGAGCTAGAAAGAAAATTGCTAAAGCATATTATATCACCTATATCTACTTGCCCATCTCTTCTACTTGACAGTGATTTTTCTCAGCATGTCCTCTAGATGTCAGGCACATATTGGACTTCAGCTGAGTAATAAAACTAGAAACCTGTGGCAGTAGCAGTGTCTTGTGATACTATCAAATGGTAATACTAAGAAGAATGCTCTGTATCAATCTATGAATATTTTATGGTGTCTGCTAGGTAGTATCAAAAGCAATAAAGAATGAACAAGGTTTGTGCAGTTGTAAGTCATTAAACGGAAACAGTGTTTTAGTCAGCTAAGGCGTGTTAAATTAACTTCTAACTTTATTTCATTAATTGATTTATTAATAAATAATATTATATGGTTCTTGTATCATACCACAGACACGCTGCCTTATCAGGCAATTACTTCACAGGCAGCATTTGTGCATTAAAGTACCCCAGTTGGCATAATAGTATAATGATCTACAAAATCAAGACAGCTTTGTTGATAACTAAGCAAATATATATCTCCTTGGTAAATATGATCAAAGAAGGCTGTGAAAATATATCTGCATTGTTAATCATTTTGATAATTTATTTAAAAAATTCACATAAATCTAACCTTTCATTGGAGAATGAATTAAGAATTTAAAATGGGGGGAAATATCATTATGACATAAATGTTTTTCTCTAATACACATTGGACACAATTAACGGTACCCTTTTATTCAATGCTTTTTGAAACCTCCATTTGGCATAATAACAGCTCTGAGTTTTATCCTATAATGCCTGATGAGTTTAGAGAGCACCTGACAAGAGATCAGAGACCATTCATTCATCCAGAATCTCTCCAGACCCTTCAGATTCCCAGCTCCATGATGGTGCTTCTCCTCTTCAGTTCACCACACTCATTTTCTATAGGATTCAGGTCAGGGAACTGGAATGGCCATAGCAGAAGTTTGGTTTTGTGCCCAGTGACCCATTTTTATGTTGTTTTCAAGGTTTGTTTTTGGATTATTGTCCGGTTGGAAGATCCAAACATGGCCCATTATAAGATTTCTAACAGAGTCAGTCACTTTTTGATTTTTTTATCTGTTGGTATTTGATAGAATCAAAGATGCCATGTATCTAAACAAGATGTCCAGGACCTCCAGCAGAAATATAGGCCCACAATATAAAAAATACAGCAGTATATTTAATTGAACACATGGGGTACTTTTTTATCCCTGTGTGCACCAAACCCATCTTGAGAGTTTGTTGCTAAAAAGCTAATTTTTTAGAAGCCAGTCCCATTTGAAGTTCCAGTCGTGTCTGACAACAGAATATGCTGGGGATTGTTTTTGGATGAGAGCATTTTCTTTTCTTGATTTTTTTTCTTGTAACCCTCCCAAACAACATGTGGTGTATGTGCTGTTTTATTTTATTTGATTTTTTTTAAGGTTTTCTGACCCTGAGACTCAACTATTTTATGCAATTCTCCAGCTGTGGTCCTTGGTCCTTGGTCAAACTCTCCTTCTCACCGTGCATTAGGATGATATAGACACACGTCCTCTTCCAGGAAGATTTGTAACATTTTATATTGATTGGAAATTCTTAATTATTGCCCTGATGGTGGAAATGGGAATTTTCACTGCTCTAGCTTTTTTCTTAAAGTCACTTTCTAATTTGTGAATCTCAATTACCTTTTGCTGCACATCAGAAATATATTCTTTGGTTTTTCTCATTGTGATGGATGATTAAGGGAATTTGGCCTTTGTTTTCCCTCCTATTTATATTCCTGTGAAACAGGAAGCCATGGCTGGATAATTTCATGTTCATAATCACCCTGGTATGCTCAAAATTGTAAATATGAATAGGAATATACTTCACAGATATTTTACTCATAAGAATTTCTAGGGGTACCAATAATTGTGTCCACCGTGTATTTGAGAAAAAAAACATTTATGTCATAATGATATTTCCCCCCATTTTAAATTCCTATTCTCCAATGAAAGGTTAGATTTATGTGAATTTTTTAAATAATAGATCAAAGTGATTAACAATGCAGATTTATTTTCACAGCCTTCTTTGATCATATTTACCAATGGTGCCAATAATTCTGACCACGACTATATATATATATACTGTATATACATATATATATATTTTTTGTTTGTTTTTTTGTTTGCTACAATACTTCTTTCTCACTAGAGATGACATCAAAAGTGGAAAAAGTTGGTCAGAAAGGATCTTTCTTTCTTTCTAGATCAACTGTCATGGATTTTTTATTTTTATTTTACAATACTATTAAGACAAACCAATTATCACAAAAACAATCAAATCCCACTAAATCAACCATTTATTCATCCTCTACAACAAAGCAAAGTACATTTTTGTAGTACCAAATACTGGATAATCTTTTTCAGATCAAACTATAGTAATTAAAATCTATTTTTAAACAAGCTTTCAACATTTTAACAAATATGAATAACACATCATCATCTGTAGATCCCTCCACCCTATTTCGTCTACTCATATATACAGCCATCTTTGCTTTTTTCAAAATAAAATTAAAAAGCTGACACTGCTCCCTCTTTAATTGTGAATATCTATAACCTAGAATAAACATCTGTTTACAAAACAAACTACACCAAACAAATTAAAATGATTCTCCAGCATGGAAAACAGAGGCAAGAGACGGCAACAATCCATAAAACAATGAAAAACTGTTTCACGCAGAGTACAGAAAGGACAGTTTTTTTTTAACATCAGAGTTTAAAACAAAACGTTTAAAGGGGTCATATGATGCGATTTAAATTTTTCCTTTCTCTTTGGAGTGTTACAAGCTCTTGGTGCATAAAGAAGATCTGTAAAGTTGCAAAGACTAAAGTCTCAAATCCAAAGAGATATTCTTTATAAAAGTTAAGAGTCAACCACGCCTACCTAATACGGCTCGTTCTAACACGCCCCCACATGTCTACGTCACGATGTGGGAAGAACGCCGGCCAAATGTTCATGAAAAGAAAGAAGGCGTAACTTTTATTCTCACTGTAGGATTGTTGTTGCCACCAAGTCGTGAAGGCCCTGTGTTTCATTGTGAAAGCAAAACTACTTTGGTTGGCCTTCCAAAAGAGGACAATATCTGCTTTGTCATGCCTGGAGCTGATCCGTGCTAGTTGCTGAGGAAATACTACAACTTTGTGCTGTCGTTTAATATGTTGTTCCGTTTTACTTAAAAGGTTATGCTACTTTGGTTGATTAGGCTGTTGTTCATTACATGATACATTAATTGTAATAAACTAGGTGTTTATAAATTTGTTCAAACTTGATGCCTTTATTTTCTAATATATATTTCTGAAATTCCCACAAGGATTTCAACATCATATATATAAAAAAAAAACACTTGCGTTTAAATTCAAACAACACACTGACTAAACCTGATTGGTTCCAGAGCCATTGAACGGCTCTGATTGGTTAAGCGGAGTCCAGCCCGGGGTCATCACATTTGGTTGCCGCAAGCCTGCCGGACGCTCCTTAGTCGAATCCGCCGGCCGCGTCGTTCTCAAGCCTGCCCGCCTCTGCTCACTCAAGCCAGCCTCCGCATACTCTAGGTCTCCGGCCTCTGCTTACTCAAGGCGTGTGTGACACTGTTTCATTGTGAAAGCGAAACTACTTTGTTTGGCCTTCCAAAAGAAGACATGACTAGAAATCAGTGGTTAAGTTGTATTTACAACACTGTTCCAGAACAGTTTAACCCAAATATTCAGATGTGTGCAGCGCATTTTATGGAGGACTGTTTCCTGATCCTGGTAGAGTAGACTACAATGCCAGCTGTTC
>NW_015505770.1:485987-486596 GCF_001515645.1 Sinocyclocheilus grahami | reverse complement strand
ATTTTCTAATATATATTTCTGAAATTCCCACAAGGATTTCAACATCATATATATAAAAAAAAAACACTTGCGTTTAAATTCAAACAACACACTGACTAAACCTGATTGGTTCCAGAGCCATTGAACGGCTCTGATTGGTTTGTATGATAATGAGCTCACCCCAGAGAGCTTCGTATATAAACTATGATGTGCGTGCAAATGTCTCTTGAATGTGAATTTAAGTCTAAATTTAAACAGTATTATATAGAGCGGTCGCCGATCGTGTCTCTTTAGGGCACTTGGATGAAACCACGCAATTCATATGGATTACTTTGGCGATGTTTTTTTGCGATTTCAACTTTTTGAAACGTGAACATCTTTGGTGAATCTTCTTTCATCGAGGGACATAAATCTCTGAGATTTTTATTAAAATATCTCAGCTTTTCTTTTAAAGATGAATGAAAGTCTTAGATGGTTTGGAGCATCTTAAGGGTGAGTGATGACAGAATTCAAATTGTTTTGGGGGAACTATTAAATTAATTAGAAAATATAGCGGTATGTTCTTATTTTTACCAACTTCTGCAAGCGTGTATGGCGTCTGGCTTTTGGAACCTCACTGTGACTTCAGGT
>NW_015505770.1:483861-485977 GCF_001515645.1 Sinocyclocheilus grahami | reverse complement strand
GTTTATATTTGTTCAAGCTTGACAACCTTATCGCCTTTATTTTCTAATATATATTTCTCATTACAGATAAGAACAAAGATTAAATTGTAAGAAGGGTTGCTTATATGAGAGCATACAGTACATCTGAAACTGCTGAGGCTGGGAAGGTTTTTGAATGTGAATGTATGACCAGGTACATTGTTCTCAGCGTACTGTCATTCTTAAGAAGAAAACAAATCATCAATCATCATTTGCTTTTGTGTGTGTGTATGTGTGTGTGAAGTATTAACATTTGTTGTTTTTCAGATCAGCTGCTATAGAAGACAAACTGAAAACTGCAGACACAAACAAAGGAAGGAATAGTAAGTATATTTGTTTTATCAACTCTGTTATAGAGATTTTTTAATCAGGCCTAATGGAGGGTGATTTGGTCAATCTTGGAAGAAAAACATGAGCAATGTGTCCATTCCAGCTGGCTAATTTGTGCTTGCTTTCAGTCATTCATGTAAAAATCTGTTATTTAATTTTGCTTCTGTTTTGTTTTTTCTAAAGCTGCAAGGCTCTGGTGCAAAATATTGTATGCCAGGAGTCAGGACGACTAGGCTGAGCCCAGGTGTCCGGAACCTGCGACGACGCTCAGCTCCATCAGCCCTCCCCAGATGTTGGCAGCCACACCATCTACATCTTGGCTCCCCGCTCCCTCGATTCTGCCGTGTGTTGTCAGCACTGGGATGCTCTGGATTTGTGCCATGTGCCAAACACCATCTAAGCTGCCAGGGCATCATCGTCATCCTCCCATCACCATCCCTTCGCCACATCCTGCATCATCCCCGCACTTTTGCCTCTCACCATCCCTACACCATCTCCTTGTCCACCTCCAAAACCCCCTCCATCCCTCCCTATTCTGTTGCTTGAACTTTATCATCTTCAGTCTTTGCACACACACAGCTATTCACTTATGCACTTTGTTTTTCAGTTTTTTTATGTATTTTTTTTCTTCAGAAAGTTGCATTGTGATTTTTATTTATTCATTGATGTAAAATTCTGTACTTTTTAGTAAGGCTCATAACTGAAATGTTATACAAATGGAAAAGATCGCTCTGCCATAGCATTTCAGTCTTTTTTTATTAATGTTTTTTTTATAATGTATTAAAATGTACTTGAGTATGTTTGTAGTAATACAAATATACTATAAACATACTTGTATTTCAAGTGCATTTTTAATACATTTAATAGTATGTTTTGTTTTGTTTTTCACCAAAGTATATATGCTGCTGTCCTTTTTTCCTGACAGAGGCATCTGTTGATACAACAACATGCCTAGATACTTGCCCAAGGGACACCCCTGTCCGAAGAAAGGCAAGATCTGTCCATGGGCTGAGGGTCTGACGGCAGAACGGGGTAACAGAAACCCGGTAAGTGCCGTGTCGCCATGCCCATCTCGGGACCCGATCGTGAAGCCAACGCTGAAGCGGTCTCATATGAAGCAACCCGAGCGGCGTGACAGCGGCTGTGGATGCCATATGCCCCAGGAGCCTCTGAAATTGTCTCAGTGGAACCGATGTCTTGCCCTGGAAGGACCCCAGGCAGTTCAGCATCGACCGCGCAAGCTCTACTGAGAGACGTGCTGAGCGTTTGACCGAGTCCAGCTCCATGCCGAGAAAAGAGATCCTCTGCACCGGGGAGAGTTTACTCTTTTCCCAGTTGACCCAAAGCCCCAATCGGCTGAGGTGACTGAGCACCATATCCCTGTGTTCACACAACTGCGCTCGGGACTGGGCCAGTATGAGCCAGTCATCGAGGTAGTTGTGAACGCGAATGCCCGCTTCCCTCAATGGAACGAGGGCTGCCTCCACGACCTTGGTGAAGACAAGAGGTGACAGGGATAGCCCGAAGGGGAGGACCTTGTACTGATATGCTCGCCCTTCGAACGCAAAGCTGAGAAACTGTCTGTGTCGAGGGAGAATCGAGACATGAAAGTACGCGTCCTTGAGGTCGACCTCTGCGAACCAATCGAAAGGACGGACGCATTGAAAGATGCGTTTCTGCGTCAACATCCTGAACGGGAGCTTGTGAAGGGCCCGGTTCAGCACGCGCAGGTCCAGGATTGGTCGTAACCCACTGCCTTTCTTGGGTA